>NC_092110.1:28726646-28731646 GCF_045679555.1 Salvelinus alpinus
ACACATTAAAACCACTGATTTGTCACTTCGTCACATGTTTCATATAGATACTGCAATAATATCACACAGAGAGAGGAGGGAGGGAGAGAGAGACAGAGAGAGAGAGGATGGAGAGCGAGAGAGAGAGGGAGGGAGAGAGACAGAGAGAGAGAGAGGAGGGTGAGCGAGAGAGAGAGGGAGGGAGAGAGAGAGAGAGAGAGAGAGGAGGGAGGGAGAGAGAGACAGAGAGAGAGAGAGAGGAGGGAGGGAGAGAGAGACAGGAGGGAGAGAGAGAGACAGAGAGAGAGAGAGAGGAGGGAGAGCGAGAGAGAGAGACAGGGGGGAGAGAGAGAGAGAGAGAGAGGAGGGACAGCGAGAGAGAGAGGGAGGGAGGGAGACAGTAAATATAGAGAGAGTTTATAGTAGCACAGTTCAGGGAGAAAGCAACACTTTATCAACGATATTGGTAAAGTGAAATGTGTGAGTGTATACGTGTGTGTGTTCCCGAGGGGGCTGACTGGGGGGAGAGGTTAATACCCCAGTCATCACAGACACTTCCTTCTCTGGTGAGGTAAGTGACAGCTAATCAACATTGTCATAAATAATCAATGACCTTTGAGCAGACCACTTTACACAAACACGCACGCACGCACGCACGCACGCACGCACGCACGCACACACACACACCTGTAGAATAATAGGACCAGTGCTCTCTATGTAATTAGGACTAAATCAGGAGAAGAAAGGGAGAGAAGAGAGGGAGAATGGGAACATTTTAGAAAGGGAGAGAGGGAAAGAGGGAGAGAAGAGAGGGAGAATGGGAACATTTTAGAAAGGGAGAGAGGGAAAGAGGGAGAGAAGAGAGGGAGAATGGGAACATTTTAGAAAGGGAGAGAGGGAAAGAAGAGAGGGAGAATGGGAACATTTTAGAAAGGGAAAGAGGGAGAGAAGAGAGGGAGAATGGGAACATTTTAGAAAGGGAGAGAGGGGTTGGGACAGGAATGGCTACTTGCAGGTTATCTGGAATTACAAAGTGTATGTGTGTGTTATCAGGAGTTAGGAAAACATTTTGTCACACATGTGTCTTCTCCCAGAGGATGGGAGGTCAACAAACAGAGGGATGAGGGATGGGGATGAGGTTATAAGAGGGGGGAGGAGAGGATAGGAGGAGGAAAAATATGTCATATACACAACTGTTCTTGCAAACATAAACCCTTGAATGATCTTTGGCTGTGGCATTATTGTGAGCTATGTGTATTCTCCCATACAGCAGGTGCTGTACACATAGCCACTTTGCCTTCCGTTGTATTTGCCTGTCTATACAGTTCTCCTCATCATCTAGTCAATGTCAACTCCAGATAAGAGCTCTCAGATAGGACAAAATAACTAGCAACGTGACAGTTAGTGTCATTTCAATGAAACTAAATTTAACTAAACTCAGAGCTCAGACTGATCTCCAGCTCCATAAAGAAACTAAATTTAACTAAACTCAGAGCTCAGACTGATCTCCAGCTCCATAAAGAAACTAAATTTAACTAAACTCAGAGCTCAGACTGATCTCCAGCTCCATAAAGAAACTAAATTTAACTAAACTCAGAGCTCAGACTGATCTCCAGCTCCGTAAAGAAACTCAACTCAGAGCTCAGACTGATCTCCAGCTCCATAAAGAAACTAAATTGAACTCAACTCAGACTGATCTCCAGCTCCATAAAGAAACTAAATTTAACTCAACTCAGACTGATCTCCAGCTCCATAAAGAAACTAAATTGAACTCAACTCAGACTGATCTCCAGCTCCATAAAGAAACTAAATTTAACTCAACTCAGACTGATCTCCAGCTCCATAAAGAAACGAAATTGAACTCAACTCAGACTGATCTCCAGCTCCATAAAGAAACTAAATTTAACTCAACTCAGACTGATCTCCAGCTCCATAAAGATACTAAATTTAACTCAACTCAAACTGATCTCCAGCTCCGTAAAGAAACTAAATTTAACTCAACACAAACTGATCTCCAGCTCCATAAAGAAACTAAATTGAACTCAACTCAGAGCTCAGACTGATCTCCAGCTCCGTAAAGAAACTCAACTCAGAGCTCAGACTGATCTCCAGCTCCATAAAGAAACTAAATTGAACTCAACTCAGACTGATCTCCAGCTCCATAAAGAAACTAAATTTAACTCAACTCAGACTGATCTCCAGCTCCATAAAGAAACTAAATTGAACTCAACTCAGACTGATCTCCAGCTCCATAAAGAAACTAAATTTAACTCAACTCAGACTGATCTCCAGCTCCATAAAGAAACGAAATTGAACTCAACTCAGACTGATCTCCAGCTCCATAAAGAAACTAAATTTAACTCAACTCAGACTGATCTCCAGCTCCATAAAGATACTAAATTTAACTCAACTCAAACTGATCTCCAGCTCCGTAAAGAAACTAAATTTAACTCAACTCAAACTGATCTCCAGCTCCATAAAGAAACTAAATTGAACTCAACTCAGACTGATCTCCAGCTCCATAAAGAAACGAAATTGAACTCAACTCAGACTGATCTCCAGCTCCATAAAGATACTAAGAATGATGCAAGGTCTCACTATATGTTTCCTGTTAGTGTCTTTAAACTGAACCACATGCAATCTCACTAAGACTAACCTTGATTAATGAAGCTTGAATAAAAATAAATGAATAAATAAATAAAAATGGGAGAGTGTGTAGAAACAAACAGATGATCAGATTGAGCCTGGCGGTTTGTCGTGTGTTTGATCATGCGTGCGTCATCTGTCATACAGCAGTCAAATATTGATTCATTAAATTACACAAACACAGGTGAGTCCTGAGAGAAAGACAGATAGAATGAGCGAGCGTGCAAGAGAGAGAGAGAGAGAGAGAATAACGTGGCTGGACTGATAGGATAGGCTTTATTATCATGACCCTGACACACAGAGCAGACATCATAGTGGAGGGCATCCTGACACACAGAGCAGACATCATAGTGGAGGGCATCCTGACACACAGAGCAGACATCATAGTGGAGGGCATCCTGACACACAGAGCAGACATCATAGTGGAGGGCATACTGACACACAGAGCAGACATCATAGTGGAGGGCATACTGACACAGAGCAGACATCATAGTGGAGGGCATCCTGACAAACAGAGCAGACATCATAGTGGAGGGCATCCTGACACACAGAGCAGACATCATAGTGGAGGGCATACTGACACACAGAGCAGACATCATAGTGGAGGGCATCCTGACACACAGAGCAGACATCATAGTGGAGGGCATACTGACACACAGAGCAGACATCATAGTGGAGGGCATACTGACACACAGAGCAGACATCATAGTGGAGGGCATACTGACACACAGAGCAGACATCATATCGGAGGGCATCCTGACACACAGAGCAGACATCATAGTGGAGGGCATACTGACACACAGAGCAGACATCATAGTGGAGGGCATACTGACACACAGAGCAGACATCATAGTGGAGGGCATACTGACACACAGAGCAGACATCATATCGGAGGGCATCCTGACACACAGAGCAGACATCATAGTGGAGGGCATACTGACACACAGAGCAGACATCATATCGGAGGGCATCCTGACACACAGAGCAGACATCATAGTGGAGGGCATACTGACACACAGAGCAGACATCATATCGGAGGGCATCCTGACACACAGAGCAGACATCATAGCGGAGGGCATCCTGACACACAGAGCAGACATCATAGCGGAGGGCATCCTGACACACAGAGCAGACATCATAGCGGAGGGCATCCTGACACACAGAGCAGACATCATAGCGGAGGGCATCCTGACACACAGAGAAGACATCATAGCGGAGGGCATCCTGACACACAGAGCAGACATCATAGCGCAGGGCATCCTGACACACAGAGCAGACATCATAGTGGAGGGCATCCTGACACACAGAGCAGACATCATAGTGGAGGGCATCCTGACACACAGAGCAGACATCATAGTGGAGGGCATCCTGACACACAGAGCAGACATCATAGTGGAGGGCATCCTGACACACAGAGCAGACATCATAGTGGAGGGCATCCTGACACACAGAGCAGACATCATAGTGGAGGGCATCCTGACACACAGAGCAGACATCATAGTGGAGGGCATCCTGACACACAGAGCAGACATCATAGCGGAGGGCATCCTGACACACAGAGCAGACATCATAGCGGAGGGCATCCTGACACACAGAGCAGACATCATATCGGAGGGCATCCTGACACACAGAGCAGACATCATAGTGGAGGGCATCCTGACACACAGAGCAGACATCATAGTGGAGGGCATCCTGACACACAGAGCAGACATCATAGTGGAGGGCATCCTGACACACAGAGCAGACATAGCGGAGGGCATCCTGGCACACAGAGCAGACATCATATCGGAGGGCATCCTGACACACAGAGCAGACATCATAGCGGAGGGCATACTGACACACAGAGCAGACATCATATCGGAGGGCATCCTGACACACAGAGCAGACATCATAGTGGAGGGCATCCTGACACACAGAGCAGACATCATAGTGGAGGGCATCCTGACACACAGAGCAGACATCATAGCGGAGGGCATCCTGACACACAGAGCAGACATCATATCGGAGGGCATCCTGACACACAGAGCAGACATCATAGCGGAGGGCATACTGACACACAGAGCAGACATCATATCGGAGGGCATCCTGACACACAGAGCAGACATCATAGTGGAGGGCATACTGACACACAGAGCAGACATCATAGCGGAGGGCATCCTGACACACAGAGCAGACATCATAGCGGAGGGCATCCTGACACACAGAGCAGACATCATATCGGAGGGCATCCTGACACACAGAGCAGACATCATATCGGAGGGCATCCTGACACACAGAGCAGACATCATAGCGGAGGGCATCCTGACACACAGAGCAGACATCATAGCGGAGGGCATCCTGACACACAGAGCAGACATCATAGCGGAGGGCATCCT
>NC_092110.1:28736646-28821646 GCF_045679555.1 Salvelinus alpinus
CTAAATAATTAAGAGTTCACTTTCTGTCAGAGGCTCCTTAATGTCCTGTCTGTCTGTCTGTCTGTCTGTCTGTCTGTCTGTCTGTCTGTCTGTCTTGTCTGGAGGATTATGGGAGGACCCCTAACGTACTTCACCAGATCAGGTTAATACACACACACGTACAAAAACGCACATACACGCCCTCTCCCCCACCCCTCTGCCCTTCTCCCGCTCGCATAATCTGGGATAAAACAGGGGGGAGGGGAAGGGAACAAACAGGGGGATGGGGAGAGGGAATTTGGGGGTCTCAATGCTGAGTGTCCCCTAATCCCCCTTCCCCTCTCTCTCTCTCTCTCTTTATCCTTCTCTATCATTTTCTCTGTGTTAAATCTGTCTCAGCAACATTTAGCAGCGTTCAGTCTTCCTCTGTGACCTCATCAAACACAAAGGCTACTACCTGTTCAGAGGTAGCAGTGGGAGAAATCACAAAGGCTACCTGTTCAGAGGTAGCAGAGGGAAAAATCACAAAGGCTACCTGTTCAGAGGTAGCAGTGGGAAAAATCACAAAGGCTACCTGTTCAGAGGTAGCAGAGGGAAAAATCACAAAGGCTACCTGTTCAGAGGTAGCAGTGGGAAAAATCACAAAGGCTACCTGTTCAGAGGTAGCAGAGGGAAAAATCACAAAGGCTACCTGTTCAGAGGTAGCAGAGGGAAAAATCACAAAGGCTACCTGTTCAGAGGTAGCAGAGGGAAAAATCACAAAGGCTACCTGTTCAGAGGTAGCAGAGGGAAAAATCACAAAGGCTACCTGTTCAGAGGTAGCAGAGGGAAAAATCACAAAGGCTACCTGTTCAGAGGTAGCAGAGGGAAAAATCACAAAGGCTACCTGTTCAGAGGTAGCAGAGGGAAAAATCACAAAGGCTACCTGTTCAGAGGTAGCAGAGGGAAAAATCACAAAGGCTACCTGTTCAGAGGTAGCAGAGGGAAAAATCACAAAGGCTACCTGTTCCGAGGTAGCAGTGGGAAAAATCACAAAGGCTACCTGTTCCGAGGTAGCAGAGGGAAAAATCACAAAGGCTACCTGTTCAGAGGTAGCAGTGGGAAAAATCACAAAGGCTACCTGCTCCGAGGTAGCAGTGGGAAAAATCACAAAGGCTACCTGTTCCGAGGTAGCAGAGGGAAAAATCACAAAGGCTACCTGTTCCGAGGTAGCAGAGGGAAAAATCACAAAGGCTACCTGTTCAGAGGTAGCAGTGGGAAAAATCACAAAGGCTACCTGTTCCGAGGTAGCAGTGGGAAAAATCACAAAGGCTACCTGTTCCGAGGTAGCAGAGGGAAAAATCACAAAGGCTACCTGTTCAGAGGTAGCAGTGGGAAAAATCACAAAGGCTACCTGTTCCGAGGTAGCAGTGGGGAAAATCACAAAGGCTACCTGTTCCGAGGTAGCAGAGGGAAAAATCACAAAGGCTACCTGTTCAGAGGTAGCAGTGGGAAAAATCACAAAGGCTACCTGTTCAGAGGTAGCAGAGGGAAAAATCACAAAGGCTACCTGTTCCGAGGTAGCAGAGGGAAAAATCACAAAGGCTACCTGTTCCGAGGTAGCAGAGGGAAAAATCACAAAGGCTACCTGTTCCGAGGTAGCAGAGGGAAAAATCACAAAGGCTACCTGTTCCGAGGTAGCAGAGGGAAAAATCACAAAGGCTACCTGTTCCGAGGTAGCAGAGGGAAAAATCACAAAGGCTACCTGTTCCGAGGTAGCAGAGGGAAAAATCACAAAGGCTACCTGTTCAGAGGTAGCAGAGGGAAAAATCACAAAGGCAGAGGAGCAGCCGCAGTCTCCCTAAAAATACAGATTCAATTTATCTCACTCTGTCAGCATGTTCAGATACCCATTTAAGCCCTATTATTTAACTTATATATATTTAAAATTATATTTAAAGTTCCTGTAAATCAAATAGCATAATTGAAATGAATTTAAATGAAAGCCTTAATTCTGTTGACTGAATTATGTATGTAATCCTCTAAATTGTGACTACAATACTACACACGTGTGAATACTTTCTGATCAACATGTCTCTTCCTCTTCTGCAGGGTTACAATGAATTTATTACATCCCAATTCAGGCCTTGAAACATCTTCATACAAGCTAAATATCCAGCATAATGTAAATCATTTCATATCAAATAAATTAACGTGTAACAGTGCAGCTGGGCCATTCAGAGGAGGAAGCAAAAATAAAAGAGAATGTTCTCTATTGTAATGAATGAATAATGCTCTTACAAACACCCAATTAAACACATGATTAATAATAGAATCTATATAATTGTGAGCAATAACTCATACACACCAATGATAGCAATACTTATCATCGACTCACATGGGATTTGGCACTTTTTTCTCCTCTCTTAATTCAACAGTGATCATTTCTATATTGTATAATAAAAGTGTGGATTTCATACTCATACATGTGCAAATAAAATACTAACCTTAATCACAACAGATTTCTGTTTTGTTAAACAACATTTAATTCCATCCTTATGGTACAATTTCAACAGATTTTCTTTTTTTAACTGCCCGTATTCTCTTTATAAAAAAGAATATCTAGATGATTTTAAAGAGATAGAATATGTCTATCATTCACATAAAGAGTGATACATTTTACTCACGGTCTGAGCCATGTGTTCTAACATTGTGAAAGGGAAAATGAATTATGTCATATTAAACATTAAAGAGAAGCAGGCCAATTATTTCTGCTCATATTTCATGTAAAACGTTTCTTCATCCATCTACCTCTCCCTTCTTCCGCTTGCTCTTTTTTTCGGTCCTTCTCTCCGTACTACCTCTGGGGTGTCACTTTAAAACGTACTAACAACTTCTGTCATTTATTTAGCTGTTATTCATTACAATAACAAAGGACAAGGAGACAGGCTTTGTGGTGCTTCGCACACGGTGACACAGTGGGTGTATGGGTGTGTGTACGTGCTGCCAGTGGGTGTATGGGTGTGTGTACGTGCTGCCAGTGGGTGTATGGGTGTGTGTACATGTTGCCAGTGGGTGTATGGGTGTGTGTACGTGTTGCCAGTGGGTGTATGGGTGTGTGTACGTGCTGCCAGTGGGTGTATGGGTGTGTGTACGTGTTGCCAGTGGGTGTATGGGTGTGTGTACGTGCTGCCAGTGGGTGTATGGGTGTGTGTACGTGTTGCCAGTGGGTGTATGGGTGTGTGTACGTGTTGCCAGTGGGTGTATGGGTGTGTGTACGTGTTGCCAGTGGGTGTATGGGTGTGTGTACGTGCTGCCAGTGGGTGTATGGGTGTGTGTACGTGTTGCCAGTGGGTGTATGGGTGTGTGTACGTGTTGCCAGTGGGTGTATGGGTGTGTGTACGTGCTGCCAGTGGGTGTATGGGTGTGTGTACGTGCTGCCAGTGGGTGTATGGGTGTGTGTACGTGCTGCCAGTGGGTGTATGGGTGTGTGTACGTGTTGCCAGTGGGTGTATGGGTGTGTGTACGTGTTGCCAGTAGGTGTATGGGTGTGTGTACGTGTTGCCAGTGGGTGTATGGGTGTGTGTACGTGCTGCCAGTGGGTGTATGGGTGTGTGTACGTGCTGCCAGTGGGTGTATGGGTGTGTGTACGTGCTGCCAGTGGGTGTATGGGTGTGTGTACGTGCTGCCAGTGGGTGTATGGGTGTGTGTACGTGTTGCCAGTGATGGTATGGGTGTGTGTACGTGTTGCCAGTGGGTGTATGGGTGTGTGTACGTGTTGCCAGTGGGTGTATGGGTGTGTGTACGTGTTGCCAGTGGGTGTATGGGTGTGTGTACGTGCTCTGAGTTCAACTTAGGATAACCGGTCATACGAATGTGGCTCACCTTTTAGCCAGGTACATTTCTATAGCAATGAATCTTTCAGAACTAACCTACTCTGGGGCAGGCTAACTCAGGGCTAACTCCATTTACCATGAATGAAATGACTGAGCTGCGAGCTGAGGTCTAATGCAATCAGATTCTCACCCTCATGCAAAGATTGCGTCATCGTCCCCTTCATTTGAGGAAGACGACGGATTAAATATTTATTTTGTCAAATGTTTTGTTTTTGTGTGTAATTTTTTTAAATGTTAAAATATATCACATTACACATTTAATAATGACAAAATTCATTTTAAACTACATGCAATATAACTCTTTTGTATGATTAATAAAACATCTACAGTACCAGTCAAAAGTTTGGACACACCTACTCATTCCATGGTTTTTCTTTATTTTGACTATTTTCTACATTGTATAATGCAAAGCTGCCATCAAGACAAAGGAGAGACATTTGTTTAACACTGTTTTGGTTACTACATGATTCCATATGTGTTATTTCATAGTTTTGATGTCTTCACAATTATTCTACAATGTAGAAAATAGTAAAAATAAAGAAAAACCCTTGAATGAGTAGGTGTGTCCAAACTTTTGATTGGTACTGTATATCGAAATGAGTTGGAAGAAAGGTGCTTGTGCATTGAAAAGCACAGCAAAGCACACAAAAAATTACATTAACGATAAGTAATAAAATAAAGACGGCACTTTTAAAAGCCTATTTCACACCATAGGCTTCTGAAGAAAAGATAACTTTTCTTTCATTTTGATTTATGCACAAATTCAAATGTGTCTCTGACTCGCCCACGGGTTGATGTTTCAGCGTTGTCTCAATGAAGAGTTTGGCGTTTGACATGCACTCGCAGTTACAAGCCTGGTAGAGTTAGCGCCAGGCAGACGAGCAATATCCACCGTCGTAGTACGGATGAAGTCTGAGCTGGAATGTGAAGCTAACTGAAGCTGGTTAGCTTTAGAAAACCCTGAATAGATCTAACTTGCTTCGTAGGATACCCCTCTAGCAATTACACACACACTGTTCTGAGGTTTATGTTAAGGACACACACACACTCACACACTGCTCAGCCCTAGGACACAAAGAATAATACCACCCCGCTCCACAGCCACCTATTTAACACAAGTTATTTTATATCACATTTGATGTTTGTCAACTCTTTGTTATTGTTTTACACTGGTTTAGAGGTTACTACATCCAGTGACGTGACACAACATTTGCATCGAAATACAACAAAAAATATGAATGTGAAATGTATGGTTCGTTTTAGTAATGTCACCAATAGGGCGGCAGGTAGCCTAGTGGTTAGAGCACTTGGCCAGTAACCGAAAGGTTGCTAGATTGAATCCCTGAGCTGACAAGGCAGTTAACCCACTGTTCCTAGGCCGTCATTGAAAATAAGAATTTGTTCTTAACTGACTTGCCTGGTTAAATAAAAAATATATATAAAAAATAGGATAATATTGGAAGAATGAGAGACATGTAAAGATACAAAACAGGAGAGACGGATAAAGACAAGAAACAAGAGCAGAAGAGTACAAGAAGGAAAAAGAAGAGAGGTAGACAAATTAAAAGACAGACAGAGATGTAGACAGGATGACGTCTAGAGGGAGAAAGACAGAGATGTAGACAGGATGTCGTCTAGAGGGAGAAAGACAGACAGAGACGTAGACAGGACGTCGTCTAGAGGGAGAAAGACAGAGATGTAGACAGGACGTCGTCTAGAGGGAGAAAGACAGACAGAGATGTAGACAGGATGTCATCTAGAGGGAGAAAGACAGACAGAGATGTAGACAGGATGTCGTCTAGAGGGAGAAAGACAGACAGAGATGTAGACAGGATGTCGTCTAGAGGGAGAAAGACAGACAGAGATGTAGACAGGATGTCGTCTAGAGGGAGAAAGAGAGATGTAGACAGGATGTCGTCTAGAGGGAGAAAGACAGACAGAGATGTAGACAGGACGTCGTCTAGAGGGAGAAAGACAGACAGAGATGTAGACAGGATGTTGTCTAGAGGGAGAAAGACAGACAGAGATGTAGACAGGATGTCGTCTAGAGGGAGAAAGAGAGATGTAGACAGGATGTCATCTAGAGGGAGAAAGACAGACAGAGATGTAGACAGGATGTCGTCTAGAGGGAGAAAGACAGACAGAGATGTAGACAGGATGTCGTCTAGAGGGAGAAAGACAGACAGAGATGTAGACAGGATGTCGTCTAGAGGGAGAAAGAGAGATGTAGACAGGATGTCATCTAGAGGGAGAAAGACAGACAGAGATGTAGACAGGATGTCGTCTAGAGGGAGAAAGACAGACAGAGATGTAGACAGGATGTCGTCTAGAGGGAGAAAGACAGACAGAGATGTAGACAGGATGTCGTCTAGAGGGAGAAAGAGAGATGTAGACAGGATGTCATCTAGAGGGAGAAAGACAGACAGAGATGTAGACAGGATGTCGTCTAGAGGGAGAAAGACAGACAGAGATGTAGACAGGACGTCGTCTAGAGGGAGAAAGACAGACAGAGATGTAGACAGGACGTCGTCTAGAGGGAGAAAGAGAGATGTAGACAGGATGTCGTCTAGAGGGAGAAAGACAGACAGAGATGTAGACAGGACGTCGTCTAGAGGGAGAAAGACAGACAGAGATGTAGACAGGATGTCGTCTAGAGGGAGAAAGACAGATGTAGACAGGATGTCATCTAGAGGGAGAAAGACAGACAGAGATGTAGACAGGACGTCGTCTAGAGGGAGAAAGACAGACAGAGATGTAGACAGGACGTCGTCTAGAGGGAGAAAGACAGACAGAGATGTAGACAGGATGTCGTCTAGAGGGAGAAAGACAGACAGAGATGTAGACAGGACGTCGTCTAGAGGGAGAAAGACAGACAGAGATGTAGACAGGATGTCGTCTAGAGGGAGAAAGACAGACAGAGATGTAGACAGGACGTCGTCTAGAGGGAGAAAGAGAGATGTAGACAGGATGTCGTCTAGAGAGAGAGAGATTGGGCTGATGAGACAGACAGGGTTTCCCGGTCGCTCGCTGAGGGACAGTGGTGTCTCTGGGAGTTTTAACGCTTCTCCACCACCAATCTCAGTGCTGGCACATCACGGCACCACCAAACACACACACTCTCATATCCACACCCTGGCATACCGGCCTAGCACCGCACCGGGACTGCCTGGCATACCGGCCTAGCACCGCACCGGGACTGCCTGGCATACCGGCCTAGCACCGCACCGGGACTGCCTGGCATAAGCCACTCGCCAGCCCTTAAACATGCACATCATCTACACTCTCAACACCAGCACTGCCACACACACAAGACAAACCCAATGGGCTTGCTATTGCCAGCTTTGCCAAATCCTGACACAAACACACACAGTGACCAGCTTTGGCAAATCCTGGTCTTATCCCAGTGCTCCGAGAATTCTCTGTGGAGTGTTACTGGGAAATATCTCCAGAAAGCAGAGCGTTCCAGAGGAGAGGCCAGAACTCCCCAAACTCCTGATTGCTCTCAGGATTAACCAGGGAAACCAGTGAGCTTCCAAACTGCCCCCTTATATCCCAAACTCCTTGATCTGGCTGTGTCAAAACTACAGTCAGATTTTATAGCTATGCAGGATTGCGTTGCTGATTTAAACATGCTTAATAATAGTGGCTAAATGAAATACATGTTGTTTTTAAATCCTCGTAGGAATGTTTCAGATGAACTACCGTACATGGTCACTCATTAGATGGTTCTCCAATTAAACGTGTTCCCGCATATAAATACTTCATCATTAGGATTGATATAGATTTGACATTTACAAAAGATATAGATGAGTGTTATGCTGATGAATGAGGACCCAACAGCGACGTAATAGTAACAGAGTCTTTATTCCAGTATCAAACAAACAATGATTCTCCTGGATATATCAAAGGTAAATCCAAAACAGGAAACTGAAATCCTCTCGTCAGTAGAGAGGAACGACAGGAGACGCGACCACAGACTGCAGGTCGCTTCAGGAAGGCACAGGCCGTAGCTGACATAGACACCTGCTCACACGCAGCATCTGAAGAAGGCAAAAACACGACAGGGCGGAACAAGGACACAGGAACAGCAAACATCAAACAAGAATCCGACCAGGCAGAAGCGGAAAACAGAGGGAGAAATAGGGACTCTAATCAGAGGGCAAAATAGGGGACAGGTGTGAAAGAGTAAATGAGGTCGTTAGGAGAATGAGAAACAGCTGGGAGCAGGAACGGAACGATAGAGAGAGAGAGCGGGAGAGGGAGAGAGGGAGGAGGAGAGAGAGAGAGAGAAAGAGGGAAAGAACCTAATAAGACCAGCAGAGGGAAGCACAGGGACAAGACATGAAGATCAAAGACAAAACATGACAGTACCCCCCCACTCACCGAGCGCCTCCTGGCGCACTCGAGGAGGAACCCTGGCGGCAACGAAGGAAATCATCAATCAACGAACGGTCCAGCACGTCCCGAGATGGAACCCAACTCCTCTCCTCAGGACCGTAACCCTCCCAATCCACTAAGTACTGGTGACCACGTCCCCGAGAACGCATGTCCATGATCTTTCGTACCTTGTAAATAGGAGCGCCCTCGACAAGGACGGGGGGGGGGGGAGGGAAGACGAACGGGGGCGCGAAGAAAAGGCTTGACACAAGAGACATGGAAGACAGGGTGGACGCGACGAAGATGTCGCGGAAGAAGCAGTCGCACAGCGACAGGATTGACGACCTGAGAGACACGGAACGGACCAATGAACCGCGGAGTCAACTTGCGAGAAGCTGTCGTAAGGGGAAGGTTACGAGTGGAAAGCCACACTCTCTGACCGCGACAATACCTAGGACTCCTAATCCTACGTTTATTGGCGGCTCTCACAGTCTGCGCCCTGTAACGGCAAAGTGCAGACCTGACCCTCCTCCAGGTGCGCTCACAACGTTGGACAAAAGCCTGAGCGGAGGGAACGCTGGACTCGGCGAGCTGGGACGAGAACAGAGGAGGCTGGTACCCAAGACTACTCTGAAACGGAGATAGCCCGGTAGCAGACGAAGGAAGCGAGTTGTGAGCGTACTCAGCCCAGGGGAGCTGTTCTGCCCAAGACGCAGGATTTCGAAACGAAAGGCTGCGTAATATGCGACCAATCGACTGATTGGCCCTTTCTGCTTGACCGTTAGACTGGGGATGAAACCCGGAAGAGAGACTGACGGAAGCACCAATCAAACGACAGAACTCCCTCCAAAACTGTGACGTGAATTGCGGACCTCTGTCTGAAACGGCGTCTAACGGGAGGCCATGAATTCTGAACACATTCTCAATGATGATTTGTGCCGTCTCCTTAGCGGAAGGAAGCTTAGCGAGGGGAATGAAATGTGCCGCCTTAGAGAACCTATCGATAACCGTAAGAATCACAGTCTTCCCCGCAGACGAAGGCAGACCGGTAATAAAGTCTAAGGCGATGTGAGACCATGGTCGAGAAGGAATGGGAAGCGGTCTGAGACGACCGGCAGGAGGAGAGTTACCTGACTTAGTCTGCGCGCAGTCCGAACAAGCAGCCACGAAACGGCGCGTGTCCCGCTCCTGAGTAGGCCACCAAAACCGCTGGCGAATAGAAGCAAGCGTACCCCGAACGCCGGGATGGCCAGCTAACTTGGCAGAGTGAGCCCACTGAAGAACAGCCAGACGAGTAGAGACAGGAACGAACAGAAGGTTACTAGGACAAGCGCGCGGCGACGCAGTGTGAGTGAGTGCTTGCTTTACCTGTCTCTCAATTCCCCAGACAGTCAACCCGACAACACGCCCTTCAGGGAGAATCCCCTCGGGGTCGGTAGAAGCCACAGAAGAACTAAAGAGACGGGATAAGGCATCAGGCTTGGTGTTCTTATTTCCCGGACGATAGGAAATCACGAACTCGAAACGAGCGAAAAACAACGCCCAACGAGCCTGACGTGCATTAAGTCGTTTGGCAGAACGGATGTACTCAAGGTTCTTATGGTCAGTCCAAACGACAAAAGGAACGGTCGCCCCCTCCAACCACTGTCGCCATTCGCCTATGGCTAAGCGGATGGCGAGCAGTTCGCGGTTACCCACATCATAGTTGCGTTCCGATGGCGACAGGCGATGAGAAAAGTAAGCGCAAGGATGGACCTTATCGTCAGACTGGAAGCGCTGAGACAGAATGGCTCCCACGCCCACCTCTGAAGCGTCAACCTCGACAATGAATTGTTTAGTGACGTCAGGAGTAACAAGGATAGGGGCGGATGTAAAACGCTTCTTGAGGAGATCAAAAGCTCCCTGGGCGGAACCGGACCACTTAAAGCAAGTCTTGACAGAAGTCAGAGCTGTGAGAGGGGCAGCCACTTGACCGAAATTACGAATGAAACGCCGATAGAAATTAGCGAAACCGAGAAAGCGCTGCAACTCGACACGTGACTTAGGAACGGGCCAATCGCTGACAGCCTGGACCTTAGCGGGATCCATCTGAATGCCTTCAGCGGAAATAACAGAACCGAGAAATGTGACAGAGGAGACATGAAAGGCGCACTTCTCAGCCTTCACGTAGAGACAATTCTCTAAAAGGCGCTGGAGTACACGTCGAACGTGCTGAACATGAATCTCGAGTGACGGTGAAAAAATCAGGATATCGTCAAGGTAAACGAAAACAAAAATGTTCAGCATGTCTCTCAGTACATCATTAACTAATGCCTGAAAGACAGCTGGAGCATTAGCGAGACCGAACGGCAGAACCCGGTATTCAAAATGCCCTAACGGAGTGTTAAACGCCGTTTTCCACTCGTCCCCCTCTCTGATGCGTACGAGATGGTAAGCGTTACGAAGGTCCAACTTAGTAAAGAACCTGGCTCCCTGCAAAATCTCGAAGGCTGACGACATAAGGGGAAGCGGATAACGATTCTTAACCGTTATGTCATTCAGCCCTCGATAATCCACGCAGGGGCGCAGAGTACCGTCCTTCTTCTTAACAAAGAAAAATCCCGCTCCGGCGGGAGAGGAAGAAGGCACCACGGTACCGGCGTCGAGAGAAACAGACAGATAATCCTCGAGAGCCTTACGTTCGGGAGCCGACAGAGAGTATAGTCTACCCCGAGGGGGAGTGGTCCCCGGAAGGAGATCAATACAACAATCATACGACCGGTGAGGAGGAAGGGAGCTGGCTCTGGACCGACTGAAGACCGTGCGCAGATCATGATATTCCTCCGGCACTCCTGTCAAATCACCAGGTTCCTCCTGAGTAGAGGGGACAGAAGACACAGGAGGGATAGCAGACATTAAACACTTCACATGACAAGAAACGTTCCAGGATAGGATAGAATTACTAGACCAATTAATAGAAGGATTATGACATACTAGCCAGGGATGACCCAAAACAACAGGTGTAAAAGGTGAACGAAAAATCAAAAAGGAAATGGTCTCACTGTGGTTACCAGATACTGTGAGGGTTAAAGGTAGTGTCTCACATCTGATACTGGGGAGAAGACTACCATCTAAGGCGAACATGGGCGTGGGCTTCCCTAACTGTCTGAGAGGAATGTCATGTTTCCGAGCCCATGCTTCGTCCATAAAACAACCCTCAGCCCCAGAGTCTATCAAGGCACTGCAGGAAGCAGCTGAACCGGTCCAGCGTAGATGGACCGACAAGGTAGTACAGGATCTTGATGGAGAGACCTGAGTAGTAGCGCTCACCAGTAGCCCTCCGCTTACTGATGAGCTCTGGCTTTTACTGGACATGACATGACAAAATGTCCAGCAGAACCGCAATAGAGGCAAAGGCGGTTGGTGATTCTCCGTTCCCTCTCCTTAGTCGAGATGCGAATACCTCCCAGCTGCATGGGCTCAGTCTCTGAGCCGGTGGGAGGAGATGGTTGAGATGCGGAGAGGGGAAACACCGTTAACGCGAGCTCTCTTCCACGAGCTCGGTGACGAAGATCTACCCGTCGTTCTATGCGGATGGCGAGTGCAATCAAAGAGTCCACGCTGGAAGGAACCTCCCGGGAGAGAATCTCATCCTTAACCTCAGCGTGAAGTCCCTCCAGAAAACGAGCGAGCAACGCCGGCTCGTTCCAGTCACTGGAGGCAGCAAGAGTGCGAAACTCTATAGAGTAATCCGTTATGGATCGATCACCTTGACATAGGGAAGCCAGGGCCCTGGAAGCCTCCTTCCCAAAAACTGAACGATCAAAAACCCGTATCATCTCCTCTTTAAAGTTCTGATAATCGTTAGAACACTCAGCCCTTGCCTCCCAGATAGCTGTGCCCCACTCCCGAGCCCGACCAGTAAGGAGTGATATGACGTAAGCGATCCGAGCTCTCTCTCTTGAGTACGTGTTGGGCTGGAGAGAGAACACAATATCACACTGGGTGAGAAAGGAGCGACACTCAGTGGGCTGCCCAGAGTAACATGGTGGGTTATTAACCCTAGGTTCCGGAGACTCGGAAGACCAGGAAGTAGCTGGTGGCACGAGATGAAGACTCTGAAACTGTCCAGAGAGATCGGAGACCTGAGCGGCCAGGGTCTCAACGGCATGACGAGCAGCAAACAATTCCTGCTCGTGTCTGCCGAGCATTGCTCCCTGGAACTCGACGGCAGTGTTGAGAGAATCCATAGTCGCTGGGTCCATCTTGGTCGGATTCTTCTGTTATGCTGATGAATGAGGACCCAACAGCGACGTAATAGTAACAGAGTCTTTATTCCAGTATCAAACAAACAATGATTCTCCTGGATATATCAAAGGTAAATCCAAAACAGGAAACTGAAATCCTCTCGTCAGTAGAGAGGAACGACAGGAGACGCGACCACAGACTGCAGGTCGCTTCAGGAAGGCACAGGCCGTAGCTGACATAGACACCTGCTCACACGCAGCATCTGAAGAAGGCAAAAACACGACAGGGCGGAACAAGGACACAGGAACAGCAAACATCAAACAAGAATCCGACCAGGCAGAAGCGGAAAACAGAGGGAGAAATAGGGACTCTAATCAGAGGGCAAAATAGGGGACAGGTGTGAAAGAGTAAATGAGGTCGTTAGGAGAATGAGAAACAGCTGGGAGCAGGAACGGAACGATAGAGAGAGAGAGCGGGAGAGGGAGAGAGGGAGGAGGAGAGAGAGAGAGAGAAAGAGGGAAAGAACCTAATAAGACCAGCAGAGGGAAGCACAGGGACAAGACATGAAGATCAAAGACAAAACATGACAGATGAGCTGGTTAAGAAGCTAGGATTTAAAGTTGGCTTTTTCTACAAAAACAGATGGTGCCTTTCTCTAAACAGTTGGAAGCAGATTACTCAGTCAAACATTTGATCTGTTGTTGATTATGGTGATATTATTTATCAAAGTGCAGCTGCTACTAGTCTTAAACCTGTGGATGCTGTCTACCATAGTGCTCTTTCATCTTGATGTTCTGTTGCCGTTCGGGGAATGTAAAATATTGATTGGGGACTTATTTGAGGAGAAATGTAACAGTTTCTGGATGATTTGTGATGTGTTATTTGTGCTTCCCATTACTGTATTTTTATGTGTGTATATACAGTGGGGAGAACAAGTATTTGATACACTGCCAATTTTGCAGGTTTTCCTACTTACAAAGCATGTAGAGGTCTGTCATTTTTATCATAGGTACACTTCAACTGTGAGAGACGGAATCTAAAACAAAAATCCAGAAAATCACATTGCATTAAATAATTCATTTGCATTTATTGCATGACATAAGTATTTGAAAACCTACCAACCAGTAAGAATTCCGGCTCTCACAGACCTGTTAGTTTTTCTTTAAGAAGCCCTCCTGTTCTCCACTCATTACCTGTATTAACTGCACCGGTTTGAACTCGTTACCTGTATAAAAGACACCTGTCCACACACTCAATCAAACAGACTCCAACCTCTCCACAATGGCCAAGACCAGAGAGCTGTGTAAGGACATCAGGGATATAATTGTAGACCTGCACAAGGCTGGGATGGGCTACAGGACAATAGGCAAGCAGCTTGGTGAGAAGGCAACAACTGTTGGCGCAATTATTAGAAAATGGAAGAAGTTCAAGATGACGATCAATCACCCTCGGTCTGGGGCTCCATGCAAGATCTCACCTCGTGGGGCATCAATGATCATGAGGAACTACACGGCAGAACTACACGGCAGGACCTGGTCAATGACCTGAAGAGAGCTGGGACCACAGTCTCAAAGAAAACCATTAGTAACACACTACGCCGTCATGGATTAAAATCCTGCAGCGCACGCAAGGTCCCCCTGCTCAAGCCAGCGCATGTCCAGGCCCGTCTGAAGTTTGCCAATGACCATCTGGATGATCCAGAGGAGGAATGGGAGAAAGTCATGTGGTCTGATAAGACAAAAATTGATATTTTTGGTCTAAACTCCACTTGCCGTGTTTGGAAGAAGAAGAAGGATGAGTACAACCCCAAGAACACCATCCCAACCGTGAAGCATGGAGGTGGAAACATCATTCTTTGGGGATGCTTTTCTGCAAAGGGGACAGGACGACTGCACCGTATTGAGGGGAGGATGGATGGGGCCATGTATCGCGAGATCTTGGCCAACAACCTCCTTCCCTCAGTAAGAGCATTGAAGATGGGTCGTGGCTGGGTCTTCCAGCATGACAACGACCCGAAACACACAGCCAGGGCAACTAAGGAGTGGCTCCGTAAGAAGCATCTCAAGGTCCTGGAGTGGCCTAGCCAGTCTTCAGACCTGAACCAGACCTGGCCAAAATCCCTGCTGCAGTGTGTGCAAACCTGGTCAAGAACTACAGGAAACGTATGATCTCTGTAATTGCAAACAAAGGTTTCTGTACCAAATATTAAGTTCTGCTTTTCTGATGTATCAAATACTTATGTCATGCAATAAAATGCAAATTAATTACTTAAAAATCATACAATGTGATTTTCTGGATTTTTGTTTTAGATTCCGTCTCTCACAGTTGAAGTGTACCTATGATAAAAATTATACAGACCTCTACTGTAACGGCTTTCGTCCTCTTCGTCTGAGGAGGAGTAGGAAATATCGGACCAATGTGCAGCGTGGTACGTATCCATAATATCTTTTAATAGAATGAATATAAAATACAAAAAGAACAATAGAATCAAAATGAAAACCGAAATAGTCCCGAATGGTAAAAACACTGAAACGGAAACAACACCCACAACACACAATGGAAAACAGGCTACCTAAATATGGCTCCCAATCAGAGACAACGATAAACAGCTGCCTCTGATTGGGAACCACACCAGGCCAAACACATAGAAAACAAACAACCTAGAAAAAAGAACATAGACTGCCCACCCCAACTCACGCCCTGACCAACCTAACACAAAGACATAAAAAAGAAACTAAGGTCAGAACGTGACATCTACATGCTCTGTAAGTAGGAAAACCTGCAGAATTGGCAGTGTATCAAATACTTGTTCTCCCCACTGTATATATATATACAAATAAATAATAATAATAAATAAATTATATATATAATTTATTTATTATTATTATATATATATTTTTAAATCATTATTATTTTTGTTGTTGTTGTTGTGTAAACGGTGTATATTTATGTTGAATTAAACAGGGTGCATTTGAAAAAGAGACGTAGTTCTCAATGGGGCAGCAGGTAGCTTAGTGGTTAGAGGCAGGTAGCCTAGTGTTTAGAGGCAGGTAGCCTAGTGGTTAGAGGCAGGTAGCCTAGTGGTTAAAAAAAGGTTAAATACATGTATTTTTATATTCCCTGTGAAAATAAAGGTTAAATAAATACAATTGCCTTTTCTCTGTACCCTCTCCTCCGCCCTTTCCCTTAGCCTCTCTCTCATACCCCTCTCCTCCACCCTAACCCTTTCCCTTAGCCTCTCTCTCATACCCCTCTCCTCCACCCTAACCCTTTCCCTTAGCCTCTCTCTCATACCCCTCTCTCATACCCCTCTCCTCCACCCTAACCCTTTCCCTTAGCCTCTCTCTCATACCCCTCTCCTCCACCCTAACCCTTTCCCTTAGCCTCTCTCTCATACCCCTCTCCTCCACCCTAACCCTTTCCCTTAGCCTCTCTCTCATACCCCTCTCCTCCACCCTAACCCTTTCCCTTAGCCTCTCTCTCATACCCCTCTCCTCCACCCTAACCCTTTCCCTTAGCCTCTCTCTCATACCCCTCTCCTCCACCCTAACCCTTTCACTTAGCCTCTCTCTCATACCCCTCTCCTCCACCCTAACCCTTTCCCTTAGCCTCTCTCTCATACCCCTCTCCTCCACCCTAACCCTTTCCCTTAGCCTCTCTCTCATACCCCTCTCCTCCACCCTAACCCTTTCCCTTAGCCTCTCTCTCATACCCCTCTCCTCCACCCTAACCCTTTCCCTTAGCCTCTCTCTCATACCCCTCTCCTCCACCCTAACCCTTTCCCTTAGCCTCTCTCTCATACCCCTCTCCTCCACCCTAACCCTTTCACTTAGCCTCTCTCTCATACCCCTCTCCTCCACCCTAACCCTTTCCCTTAGCCTCTCTCTCATACCCCTCTCCTCCACCCTAACCCTTTCCCTTAGCCTCTCTCTCATACCCCTCTCCTCCACCCTAACCCTTTCCCTTAGCCTCTCTCTCATACCCCTCTCCTCCACCCTAACCCTTTCCCTTAGCCTCTCTCTCATACCCCTCTCCTCCACCCTAACCCTTTCCCTTAGCCTCTCTCTCATACCCCTCTCCTCCACCCTAACCCTTTCCCTTAGCCTCTCTCTCATACCCCTCTCCTCCACCCTAACCCTTTCCCTTAGCCTCTCTCTCATACCCCTCTCCTCCACCCTAACCCTTTCCCTTAGCCTCTCTCTCATACCCCTCTCCTCCACCCTAACCCTTTCCCTTAGCCTCTCTCTCATACCCCTCTCTTCCACCCTAACCCTTTCCATTAGCCTCTCTCTCATACCCCTCTCCTCCACCCTAACCCTTTCCCTTAGCCTCTCTCTCATACCCCTCTCCTCCACCCTAACCCTTTCCCTTAGCCTCTCTCTCATACCCCTCTCCTCCACCCTAACCCTTTCCCTTAGCCTCTCTCTCATACTCCTCTCCTCCACCCTAACCCTTTCCATTAGCCTCTCTCTCATACCCCTCTCCTCCACCCTAACCCTTTCCCTTAGCCTCTCTCTCATACCCCTCTCCTCCACCCTAACCCTTTCCATTAGCCTCTCTCTCATACCCCTCTCCTTCACCCTAACCCTTTCACTTAGCCTCTCTCTCATACCCCTCTCCTCCACCCTAACCCTTTCCCTTAGCCTCTCTCTCATACCCCTCTCCTCCACCCTAACCCTTTCCCTTAGCCTCTCTCTCATACCCCTCTCCTCCACCCTAACCCTTTCCCTTAGCCTCTCTCTCATACCCCTCTCCTCCACCCTAACCCTTTCCCTTAGCCTCTCTCTCATACCCCTCTCCTCCACCCTAACCCTTTCACTTAGCCTCTCTCTCATACCCCTCTCCTCCACCCTAACTCTTTCACTTAGCCTCTCTCTCATACCCCTCTCCTCCACCCTAACCCTTTCCCTTAGCCTCTCTCTCATACCCCTCTCCTCCACCCTAACCCTTTCCCTTAGCCTCTCTCTCATACCCCTCTCCTCCACCCTAACCCTTTCACTTAGCCTCTCTCTCATACCCCTCTCCTCTCCCCCTATCCCCCCTAACCTTTCTCCACTAATCCTCTCCCCCTCTCTTCACTTCCCCCTCCAACTTTAACTTAAACGCTCTCCCCTTCTTCCCTAAGACAGACACTCTAGTCAGCGTGTGCAGAGCTGCGGTGTGAGAACCTTATCACTGTTGGTGTTGGAAGGAACACTCCTCCTCTCCTCTGACTTTAAGAGACACACTCTTCCATTTCACCCTCTCCTCCCTCTCTGTCTCCTCTCCTCCCTCTCTGTCTCCTCTCCTCTCCTCCCTCTCCATCTCCCCCCTCCCTCTCTCCTGTCCTTCTCCCAGACTGTATGGATGATGTAGGTTCAGGTCTCTAGGAGAGCCATAGGTATGTAATTAGCATATAGAAGGAGGATATGTCTGTCTGTCTGTCTGTCTGTCTGTCTGTCTGTCTGTCTGTCTGTCTGTCTGTCTGTCTGCCTGTCTGTCTGTCTGTCTGTCTGGTTTAAACAGGACTAATATGGCAGGAGACTACTCAGTGGTGTGTGTGTGTGTGTGTGTGTGTGTGTGTGTGTGTGTGTGTGTGTGTGTGTGTGTGTGTGTGTGTGTGTGTGTGTGTGTGTGTGTGTGTGTGTGTGTGTGTGTGTGTGTGTGTGTATCCTTGGCCTGGTAACTGATGGCATGGGGCCAGCCACACTGCTCCTCTCCTGGGCAGATAAAAGAAGCCCCACAAATCCCCCAGCCCTGCCAGAGAGTGTGTGTGTGTGTGTGTGTGTGTTGGTGTATGTGTGTGCGTGTGTGTGTGAGAGAGCGATAGAGAGAGAGAGAGCCTATCTGAGTGAGTGAGTGTGTGTGTGCGAGCATGCTAAGAGTGTGTGTCAGTATGTGTGTCTGTGTGGGTGCGTGCATGAATGAAGAAGCATAGATCAGAGGCCTCTGTGTGAGTGTGAGGGGAAGGGCTGGCTCATGGCGGGAATCCAGTGTAAATTCAGTCATTAGATTGCTTCCAGAAACAGTATGCATAAATAAACACAGGACAGCGAGGACGAGAGGAGGCGGGGAGAGGAGGAGCGGAGGGGGAGAGGAGGAGAGGAGGACAGGGGAGAGGAGGGGAAAGGAATAGAGGAGGAGAGGAGGGGGAGAGGAGGTGGAGGGGGAAAGGAGGAGAGGACGAAAGGACGAAAGGAGGGGGGAGAGGAAAGGAGCGAGGAAAGGAGGGGGGGGAAGAGAGGAGGAGAGGAGGGGGATAGGAGGGGAGGATGAGAGGAGGTGGGAGAGGGGGTGAAGGGAGGAGGAGAGGAGGGGGATAGGAGGGGAGGATGAGAGGAGGTGGGAGAGGGGGGGAAGGGAGGAGGAGAGGAGGGGGATAGGAGGGGAGGATGAGAGGAGGTGGGAGAGGGGGGGAAGGGAGGAGGAGAGGAGGGGGATAGGAGGGGAGGATGAGAGGAGGTGGGATGGGGGGGGAAGGGAGGAGGAGGGAGAGGAGAGTGAAAGCATGTATCCAACCATCTCAGTGGTCTTCTGAAGGGGGGACTTGTGTGTGTGTGTAATAGTGCATGTGTGTGCGTGTGTAATCCTTAGTAGTATTTTTGTCTGCATTGTACAGTAGGATTGCTGACACCGTACTCTGTATACATTGGTATGTGTGTGTATATGTGCGTATGTGTGTGTGTGTGTGTGTGTTTGGGTTGTACCTGTAAAAGTGTAGTTAAGCGGTCCATCCGAGGGTGTGTGAGTGTGTATTGTCCCGGTGCTAGTCATGTTGATGTGGTAGAGTCGTATGATGCCATTGGCTTTAGAGGGAGGGGCCCAGCTGAGCCTTAGAGAGCCAGGACCCAGAGCTGTAACTATGGGAGAACTCACTTCCTCTGGTACCCCCTGCACAGTTACAGCCATGACCTAGAGAGAGAGAGAGACCTGTTAGTCACTGACACATACAGAGAAACAGAATGCTCGGAACATGACATCATTACCTACCTACGCAATGAGAAACGTGGTATTGGCACTGACCCTGTATATAGCTTTCTGTCTTTTTCCTTATTTATCCTGTTTTCTTTATTATATACACTACCGGTCAAAAGTTTTAGAACATCTACTCATTCAAGGGTTTTTCTTATATTTGAGATTCTTCAAATAGCCAACCTTTTCCTTGATGACAGCTTTGCACACTCTTGGCATTCTTTCAGCCAGCTTCACCTTGAATGCTTTTCCACCAGTCTTGAAGGAGTTCCCACATATGCTGAGCATTTGTTGGCTACTTTTCCTTCCCTCTGTGGTCCGACTCATCCCAAACCATCTCAATTGGGATGAGGTCAGGTGATTGTGGAGGCTAGGTCATCTGATGCAGCAAACCATCACTCTCCTTCTTGGGCAAATAGCCCTTACACAGCCTGGAGGTGTGTTGGGTCATTGTCCTGTTGAAAAACAAATGATAGTCCCACTAAGCCCAAACCAGATGTGATGGCGTATCGCTGCAGAATGCTGTGGTAGCCATGCTGGTTTGGAATATGACCGACAACGATGAGAGAACTGGCAGTGTGGTGCCAGGACAATAACCTCTCCCTCAATGTGAGCAAGACAAAGGAACTGATCGTGGACTACAGGTATAAGGCGGGCCGAACAGGCCCCCATTAACATCAACGGGGCTGTAGTGGAGCGGGTTAAGAATTTCAAGTTCCTTGGTGTCCACATCATCAACGATCTATCATGGTCCAAACACACCAAGACAGACGTGAAGAGGGCACGACAACACCTTTTCCCCCTCAGGAGACTGAAAAGATTTGTCATGGATCCCCAGATCCTCAAAATGTCCTACAGCTGCACCATCTGAGAGCAACCTGACTGGTTCCATCACCGCCTGGTATGGCAACTGCTCGGCATCTGACCGCAAGTCGCTACAGAGGGTAGTGCATACAGCCCAGTACATCACTGGGGCCAAGCTTCCTGCAATCCAGGACCTATATAATAGGCTGTGTCAGAGGAAAGCACATAAAATTGTCAGAGACTCCAGTCACCCAAGTTCTAGACTGTTTTCTCTGCTACCGCACGGCAAGTGGTACCGGAGCGCCAAGTCTAGGACCAAAAGGCTCCTTAACAGCTTCTACCCTCAAGCCATAAGACTGCTGAACAATTAATCAAATGGCCACCGGACTATTACTTTGTACGCTGCTGCAACTCGCTGTTTATTATCTATGCATAGTCACTTCACCCCTACCTACATGTACAAATGACCTCTAACCTGTACCCCGCACACTGACTCGGTACCGGTTCCCCCTGTATATAGCCTCGTTATTGTTATGTTATTGTGTTACTTTTTATTATTTTTTACTTTAGTCTATCTGGTAAATATTTTCTTAACTCTTTTTGAACTGCACTGTTGGTTAAGGGCTTGTAAGTAAGGTCCACACTTGCATGTGACAAATAAAGTTTGATTTGATTTGGTTAAGTGTGCCTTGAATTCTAAATAAATCACAGACAGTGTCACCAGCAAAGCACCCCCACACCATAAATGGGAAATACACATGCAGAGATCATCCGTTCACCCACACCACGTCTCACAAAGACACGGCGGTTGGAACCAAAACCTCCAATTTGGACTCCAGACCAAAGAACACATTTCCACCGGTCTAATGTCCATTGCTCGTGTTTCTTGGCCCAAGCAAATCTCTTCTTCTTATTGGTGAACTTTAGTAGTGGTTTCTTTGCAGCAATTCGACCATGAAGGCCTGATTTACGCAGTCTTCTAACTCTGTGTCTTCCATTCCTGTGGCGGTCTTCATGAGAGCCAGTGTCATCACAGTGCTTGATGTTTTTTGCGACTGCACTTGTTCCGTATTGACTGACCTACATGTCTTAAAGTAATGATGGACTGTCGTTTCTCTTTGCTTATTTGAGCTATTCTTGCCATAATATGGACTTGGTCTTTTACCAAATAGGGCTATTTTCTGTATACCACCCCTACCTTGTGACAACACATTTGATTGGCTCAAACGCATTAAGAAGGAAAGAAATTCCACAAATTAACTGTTAACAAGGCACACCTGTTAATTGAAATGCTTTCCAGGTGACTACCTTATGAAGCTGGTTGAGAGAATGCCAAGAGTGTGCAAAGCTGTCATCAATGCAAAGGTTGGCTATTTGAAGAATCTCAAATATAAAATATATTTTTATTTGCTTAACAGTTTTTTGTTTACAACATGATTCCATATGTGTTATTTCATAGTGTTGATGTCTTCACTATTATTCTACAATGTAGATAATAGTAAAAATAAGGAAAAACCCTTGAATGAGTAGATGTTCTAAAACTTTTGACCGGTAGTGTAAATATTATTTAAAAAGGGGAGTAGAATTCCACTCTCCGTGTGTATTTCCCTGGTCTATTCAGATATGAAGCAACAGAGGGGAGATAGATAAGAGGGGATACAACGAAAGAGGAAAGTGATTGACCCAGGCATTGAACCAGCTGCACTACAGCAGCATTTGAAGGTTTTACTATTTGCAAGGCTCATTGCATGGTTGTATCTGACCAGCCAGTTGCTGTGGATGAGAATATGTGCTAAATGACTCAATTCAAAGTGCAAACAACAACAACACCAAACAAAGTGTGTAAACTTTGCACCCGGTGTGAACGTTTAGTGAATGTGGAGTGACCAAAGAGAATTACCTGGCAATCTGGTCCTCATGGTAGCAGGGATATCCTGGTCTAATAGAATGTCACTACTGTTTCCCTCTGCTGTCCCACACCCTGACACACTATTAGGACAAGACCACAACACCTAGTTACCACGCTGTTCTCCCCCTCCTTCCTCCCATCCCTCCCTTTGTTACATTCAATTCTTCTCTCGTTCTCCCTTTCCCCCATCACCCCCTTTCTCCTTCTCTCCCTGACCGTTTCCATTCTCTTCACTTACCCTCTCCCTGGTCTCTTTCTCCCTCTTTCCCTTTCTATCTCTTTCTATCTCTCGCAACTCCCCCATCTCTGACTCTTTCTCTTCCCTGCACTTTATCTCTCTCTCTCTATCTTCCATCTCTCTCTCTTTCTCTTCCCTGCACTTTATCTCGCTCTCTATCTTCCATCTCTCTCTCTTTCTCTCTCTCTCTCTGACCCTTTTTGTTACCTTCACTTCTTCTATCTCCCCCCTCTCTGGTCTCACTCTACCCCTGATCTCGCTCTACCCCCCCTCTCTGGTCTCGCTCTACCCCTGATATCTCTCTACCCCCCCTCTCTGGTCTCACTCTACCCCTGATCTCGCTTTACCCCCCCTCTCTGGTCTCGCTCTACCCCTGATACCTCTCTACCCCCCCTCTCTGGTCTCACTCTACCCCTGATCTCGCTTTACCCCCCCTCTCTGGTCTCTCTCTACCCCTGATATCTCTCTACCTCCCCCTCTCTGGTCTCTCTCTACCCCCCCCCCCCCCCCCTCTGGTCTCTCTCTACCCCCCATCACTCTCTACCTCCCCCTCTCTGGTCTCTCTCTACCCCCCATCACTCTCTACCTCCCCCTCTCTGGTCTCTCTCTACCCCCCATCTCTCTCTACCTCCCCCTCTCTGGTCTCTCTCTACCTACCCTCTCTGGTCTCTCTCTACCCCCCCCCCCCCCTACCCCTCTCTGGTCTCTCTCGACCCCCCATCTCTCTACCTCCCCCTCTCTGGTCTCTCTCTACCTCCCCCTCTCTGGTCTCTCTCTACCCCCCAGCTCTCTTTACCTCCCCCTCTCTGGTCTCTCTCTACCCCCCCTCTGGTCTCTCTCTGGTCATCAGTGTATCCGTCGTCATGGCAGCAAGCTCCGGTGTGTGTGTGTAATTGATGTGGTTGTGTATTGGTTTAGCTTGGGTTAGGCCATAATTGGGACTGTTTGGCCAATCCAAACAGGTGTACAAACTAATCCACCTCACTCACTCAGGGCCACTGTGTGTGTACGTGTGTGCAGGCTTGTTCTGAAGAATAAGTTCTAGACCATTCTCTCTCTCCCTACCTACCTACCTACCTACCTCCCTCCCTCTCTTTCTGTCAGTCCAGGGGTTTGTGTACAGGGCTAGTCTCGAGACAGAAGAGTGTGCTGTTAGCAACATAATTAGATCTAAAATTAGCCAAAAGCCAGAAAGACAGTTTTCATCTGGGCTTTCATCACCTATAAGCCAGAGAAATTAATTATTGTGTGATATCAGTGGAGTCCCAGAGAGATAGCTGGGCCTCTGTTCTCAAGCCATTAAGCTGCTATCAGGAATATCATGTCTGCTCAGCACTCCTGAACCCACCAGAGAGAAGAGAGAGAGAGAAGAGAGAGAGAGAGAAGAGGAGAGGGAGAGAGAGAGAAAGAGAGAGAGAGAGCGAGAGAGAGAGAGAGAGAGAGAGAGAGAGAGAAGAGGAGAGGGAGAGAGAGAAAGAGAGAGAGATAGAGAGAGAGAGAGAGAGAAAGAGAGAGAGAGAAAGAGAGAGAGAGAGAAAGAGAGAGAGAAAGAGAGAGAGAAAGAGAGAGAGAAAGAGAGAGAGAAAGAGAGAGCGAAAGAAAGAGCCCAACTGGCTTAATAACATGGGTTCAGACATGAATACACCGCACCATGCTTTTCTGTTCACTTCCTACACTATAGGTAATGGTCTGTTATCCTTGTCTCTGTCTGTAGGAAATCAACCATAACACATCAACCTAATCTACATAAACACACTTCATAATGAAACATAAGATACACATGTGAATACAACCACAAACGCCAACAAGAGACATCCTAGGAGGGGGACTATGTACTGTGAAATGTAGTCACACCCATAATATCAAGTATGAAGTAAAGTTATTGTATTATTTGAAGAAGGATCGGTCAGATTTGATTCAGAGAAAGAGCTTGGCCTGTCTCTCTACATTAAGGGTGCACCTTGCCTCCTCTCAAGTGCTTCAGCTGGCTAAATTGGAGAACTACTTGAGAGTAGAGCAAATGGTGCTTGGTTCAATGAAGCCCTGGTTATCATTACAGTCATCAAGAGGTGGTCATACTGAGGGATAATCTAGTGTAAAATGAAGTGTTCCACTACTGTAAAATAAAACAAGACTTAACTTCACACTCAGGTGCATGAAACCATCAGAGCCTTGAAGATAGAATTAGAAATGTAAGCTACTAGAACAGACATGATTCCCTTATCTTGACGAGGTTAACCAACAGTAGTGTCTTTATGTAATGCAGTTCTGAATGTTTTATCTTCCTGAACACATCCCAGGTCAGGGTTGAAGTAGATATGAACTAGAGGGAAGAAGGCAGAACCATGTGACCTCTGAGGTGAAGAATATGGAAACGTGGCTTTGTCTGAAATAGCACTTTGTCCCCTATATAGTGCACTAGTTTGGGCCAGGCCAAAGAGGATGCTATTCAGACACATCCTGCGTCATGCAGCACATTGACAGGTCAGTGTTGAAGGGTCAATAAGTCAGAGTTTAGAGGTGAGGCGGCCCACCTGTGAGCTGTCGGTGCAGCCGGCGGTGTTACAGGCCCGGAGCCAGTACCCGTACTCCTGGAACGGATGGATCCCACCCACATCTGTAAAGCTCATCTCGTCTCCTCGGTAACGCTCCTGTCCGTCACGCAGCACCACGTAGTGGCTGATGTCACCTGGTGGAACGGGAAACAGACCAATGAGAAAGAACAAATGTGTGTGTGTGTATGTGTGTTTGTGTGTGTGTGTGTGTGTTGTCGAGGCTTACCATTGGGCTTGGCGGGAGCCTGCCAATGTAGTTGTACGACGTCATCACGGTCGCCTAGGCGACTCCAGTGGGGCGGGGCCATTCCCCAGGGCGTGTCCTCATTGGTTGTCACCACAGTGACGTTGCTGTAGCCACGCCCATAACTGTTCCAGGCCGATACTCTGTACTCATAGGTGGTATAAGGCTCCAAGTCTGAGTCTGGGAATATAGTTATAACCAGTTATAAACAGTAATAACCAAGTAATAACCAAGTAATAACCAAGTAATAACCAGAATCAGTGGTCAATAGTGAAGTAACAAGACACAGAAAGTAGCAGTACAAAAAAGGCCATATAAAAGATTCAGCAACATGACCGTAAAAGTCAAGTTATGCTGTCTCATGGGGAGAAAAGCAAGTATACACTCAGTATACACTCAGAATCTGATAATTCTGGATCCTATTTTGACAGGTTGCACATTAAAATATCTATCATGAAATAGCTTACTTTTTTAATCCCGGCTACCATCTCAGTTGTCTTACTTGGCACTGGAAAATAATTGTCTAGAGCCCTGCCGCTAATGTAAAGTAAAATGTATTGTTGTATTTATCTTTATCGAGTAAAACAGTTACATTGATCGCAATTTGACTTTTTGTCCATATTGCCAAGCTCTAGTGGCAATGTTGTGTTTGTATTTCTGTGAAACCCTGACATTGGTGATTTTAATAATTCGTTTGCAATGTAGCCAGCGTGGCTCATTTTTATCTTAAGGGTATGTGGTTAAACTGAGGTTAGTAGTGGATGTCCGGTGTGTAAGATGTGTGTATGAGGTGTTTGCATGTGTTTCTGTGGTATTAAAGCATTGCGTGTGTTTGCAGTTTGAGTTGGTGATTGTGTGTGTGTGTGTGTGTGTGTGTGTGTGAGTGTGTGTGTGTGTGTGTGTGTGAGTGTGTGTGTGTGTGTGTGTGAGTGTGTGTGTGTGTGTGTGTGAGTGTGTGTGTGTGTGTGTGAGTGTGTGTGTGTGTGTGAGTGTGTGTGTGTGTGTGTGGGGGGGGGGGGGGGGCGTGAGAAACATCTGGTGGATGGCGGGGCAGCGACAGCTTTATGTTCCTCTGCCCAGATGGTGTCACAGCGTCGACTAGAATCACTCTCTTCTCCTTTCCTCCACACAATGCCAACACACACACACACACACACACCCTCCACCCCGCATACTACCATTAGTCTTGATTAAACAGACGTAACTAACCAAATAAATAATGTGCAGAAAGAGTACACACGCAGACACGCACGCACGCACGCACCCACGCGCGCGCACGCACACACACACACACACACACACACACACACACACACACACACACACACACACACACACACACACACACACACACACACACACACACACACACACACACACACACACTCACTCACTCACTCACTCACTCACTCACTCACTCACTCACTCACTCACTCACTCACTCACTCACTCACTCACTCACTCACTCACTCCGGCCAGATAAATAAGAGTGAGACCTCAAGTGGTGTTTAAATGGCCATCTTAAAGTTGTAATGATACAGAGGTGCTCGCAGGCCCACGACACCACCCACCAGAGACTTACAGCCATTAGCAAACAAGCAGCTGTTTCAGCACATGTTAGTGTGAGTGTGGAATGTCATGGAAAATGCATTGGTCTCCAATGTCACATGAATTTACACAATCATTTATTTGTTGCCACAGCTACAACTTGCTCAGTAAGGTTGTTTCTGATTGGTCAAGACTTGAAGCTACTCTAAATAACTACTGAGGGTGCTAATGAAGTTGTAGTGTTGAATGTAATGTACAGTAGTCATACCTGTGTAGCTGTATCTATTGGCCAGTAGTCATACCTGTGTAGCTGTATCTATTGGCCAGTAGTCATACCTGTGTAGCTGTATCTATTGGCCAGTAGTCATACCTGTGTAGCTGTATCTATTGGCCAGTAGTCATACCTGTGTAGCTGTATCTATTGGCCAGTAGTCATACCTGTGTAGCTGTATCTATTGGCCAGTAGTCATACCTGTGTAGCTGTATCTATTGGCCAGTAGTCATACCTGTGTAGCTGTATCTATTGGCCAGTAGTCAAACCTGTGTAGCTGTATCTATTGGCCAGTAGTCATACCTGTGTAGCTGTATCTATTGGCCAGTAGTCAAACCTGTGTAGCTGTATCTATTGGCCAGTAGTCAAACCTGTGTAGCTGTATCTATTGGCCAGTAGTCAAACCTGTGTAGCTGTATCTATTGGCCAGTAGTCATACCTGTGTAGCTGTATCTATTGGCCAGTAGTCATACCTGTGTAGCTGTATCTATTGGCCAGTAGTCAAACCTGTGTAGCTGTATCTATTGGCGAGTAGTCAAACCTGTGTAGCTGTATCTATTGGCCAGTAGTCATACCTGTGTAGCTGTATCTATTGGCCAGTAGTCATACCTGTGTAGCTGTATCTATTGGCCAGTAGTCATACCTGTGTAGCTGTATCTATTGGCCAGTAGTCATACCTGTGTAGCTGTATCTATTGGCCAGTAGTCAAACCTGTGTAGCTGTATCTATTGGCCAGTAGTCATACCTGTGTAGCTGTATCTATTGGCCAGTAGTCATACCTGTGTAGCTGTATCTATTGGCCAGTAGTCATACCTGTGTAGCTGTATCTATTTGCCAGTAGTCAAACCTGTGTAGCTGTATCTATTGGCCAGTAGTCAAACCTGTGTAGCTGTATCTATTGGCCAGTAGTCAAACCTGTGTAGCTGTATCTATTGGCCAGTAGTCAAACCTGTGTAGCTGTATCTATTGGCCAGTAGTCAAACCTGTGTAGCTGTATCTATTGGCGAGTAGTCAAACCTGTGTAGCTGTATCTATTGGCCAGTAGTCATACCTGTGTAGCTGTATCTATTGGCCAGTAGTCAAACCTGTGTAGCTGTATCTATTGGCCAGTAGTCATACCTGTGTAGCTGTATCTATTGGCCAGTAGTCATACCTGTGTAGCTGTATCTATTGGCCAGTAGTCAAACCTGTGTAGCTGTATCTATTGGCGAGTAGTCAAACCTGTGTAGCTGTATCTATTGGCCAGTAGTCAAACCTGTGTAGCTGTATCTATTGGCGAGTAGTCAAACCTGTGTAGCTGTATCTATTGGAAAGTAGTCAAACCTGTGTAGCTGTATCTATTGGCCAGTAGTCAAACCTGTGTAGCTGTATCTATTGGCCAGTAGTCAAACCTGTGTAGCTGTATCTATTGGCCAGTAGTCAAACCTGTGTAGCTGTATCTATTGGAAAGTAGTCAAACCTGTGTAGCTGTATCTATTGGCCAGTAGTCATACCTGTGTAGCTGTATCTATTGGCCACTCCACTGTAGATCAAATCTTCTTGGGAGGAGCAGAGGGCTGGATCAGACTGTTCCAAAGGAGTGTGTGTGGTCAGGGGGGTGTGTGAGGTCATGAGTGAGTGTGTAGTTTGCGGTGAGTTTAGCGTTGTAGTTTCAGGTGTGTGTGTGGTGTGGACCCAGGTACAGATGTAGAGAGACATGTTGAAGGAACAGGACCCACAGTAGGCTGTGGAGGCAGCAGAAACTGAACACAGAGTACTGGGAGAACACTGGGCCTGGAAAGGAGACAACACACTGCAGTTAGACACACACACACACACACACACACACACACACACACACACACACACACACACACACACACACACACACACACACACACACACACACACACACACACACACACACACACACACACACACACACACACACACACACACACACGCACACACACACACACACTTGTTTTAATATCCTTGTGGGGACCTAACAATTTATTCCCATTCAAGATCCTCTTTTCCATAACCCCTAACCCTTAACCTAACTTTAACCGTAACCCCAAACACTAACCCCAAACCTAAGTCTAACTCCTAACCCTAAACCAAATTTTAACACTAACCCTAACCTCTAAGCCTAAAATATCCTTCTCTTATCCATGTGGGGACTTCTGATCCATATTTGTATTTCACTGTGTCTAGTATTCATATGACTGTATATACAGCATGTGTGTTTATGTCTGTTACCATTAACTGTAACTAAGCCATGGTATGGTATGTCTATACCGGTTGGTTTCTTCAGGAATCCATGTGTGTGAACATGTGAGTGAGTGTAGCGTGGCTGCTGCCTTAATGACATCATTAGGAGATAATGACAGTTCCTCTCCAGTCCTCTCCTCTCTCTCTCTTATCCTCCTCTTACCTTTCTTGCTCTCATGCTGGGATAGGAACACACTATCACAGCCTGGGAGCAACTGATAAATGGACTATGGCTCAGGTCCCTGACTCCTGAGGAGTGTGTGTGTGTGTGCATGTGTGTGTGTGTGTGTTCAGATATGTAGATATAGATATACATTCAGACCTGCTGTCATCTCACATGGCTACGACAAAGTCCAATATACACTACATGACCAAAAGTATGTGGACACCTGCTCATCGAACATCTCCTTCCAACATCATGGGCATTAATATGGAGTTGGTCCCCCTGTATCTGCTATATCAGGCTTTCCACTAGATGTTGGAACATTGCTGCGGGGACTGGCTTCATTCAGCCACAGGAGCATTAGTGAGGTCGGGCACTGTTGTTGGGCGATTAGGCCTGGCTCGCAGTCGGCCTTCCAATTTATCCCAAAGGTGATAGATGGGGTTGAGGTCAGGGCTCTGTGCAGGCCAGTCAAGTTCTTCCACACCAATCTTGACAAACCATTTCTGTATGGACCTCGCTTTGTGCACGGGGGCATTGTCATGCTGAAACAGGAAAGGGCCTTCCCCAAACTGTTGCCACAAAGTTGGAAGTACAGAATCGTCTATAATGTCAATTGTAAACTGTATCGTTAAGATTTATTATTCTTCCTCCACCAAACTTTACAGTTGGCACTATGCAGTTGGGCAGGTAGCATTCTCCTGGCATCCGCCAAACCCAGATTCGTCCGTAAGACTGCCAGATGGTGAAGCGTGATTCATCACTCCAGAGAAAGTGTTTCCACTGCTCCAGAGTCCAATAGCGGCGAGCTTCAGACCACTCACACCAGCCGACGCTTGGCATTGCGCATGGTGATCTTAGGCTTGGGTGAGGCTGCTCAGCCATGGAAACCCATTTCATGAAACTCCCGACGAATAGTTCTTATGCTGACGTTGCTTCCAGAGGCAGTTTGGAACTCGGTAGTAAGTGTTGCAACCGAGGACAGATAATTTTTGTGTGGCCTACCACTTTGCGGCTGAGCCCTTGTTGCTCCTAGACGTTTCCACTTCACAATAACAGCACTTACAGTTGACCGGGGCAGCTCTAGCAGGGCTTGTTGGAATTGAAGAAGTCAGGTAGAGACACATACAGTATAGTATGTACACTACTACAGATACAACCTCCCCACCCCCTACACAGAGTCATAGACAGATGACTCTGCCTCCTTACCTCCTTCACTAGTCCAGATGACACTCTGTCATAGACAGATGACTCTGCCTCCTTACCTCCTTCACTAGTCCAGATGACACTCTGTCATAGACAGATGACTCTGCCTCCTTACCTCCTTCACTAGTCCAGATGACACTCTGTCATAGACAGATGACTCTGCCTCCTTACCTCCTTCACTAGTCCAGATGACACTCTGTCATAGACAGATGACTCTGCCTCCATACCTCCTTCACTAGTCCAGATGACACTCTGTCATAGACAGATGACTCTGCCTCCTTACCTCCTTCACTAGTCCAGATGACACTCTGTCATAGACAGATGACTGCCTCCTTACCTCCGTCACTAGTCCAGATGACACTCTGTCATAGACAGATGACTCTGCCTCCTTACCTCCTTCACTAGTCCAGATGACACTCTGTCATAGACAGATGACTCTGCCTCCTTACCTCCTTCACTAGTCCAGATGACACTCTGTCATAGACAGATGACTCTGCCTCCTTACCTCCTTCACTAGTCCAGATGACACTCTGTCATAGACAGATGACTGCCTCCTTACCTCCGTCACTAGTCCAGATGACACTCTGTCATAGACAGATGACTCTGCCTCCTTACCTCCGTCACTAGTCCAGATGACACTCTGTCATAGACAGATGACTGCCTCCTTACCTCCGTCACTAGTCCAGATGACACTCTGTCATAGACAGATGACTCTGCCTCCTTACCTCCGTCACTAGTCCAGATGACACTCTGTCATAGACAGATGACTCTGCCTCCTTACCTCCTTCACTAGTCCAGATGACACTCTGTCATAGACAGATGACTACCTCCTTACCTCCGTCACTAGTCCCAATGACACTCTGTCATAGACAGATGACTCTGCCTCCTTACCTCCGTCACTAGTCCAGATGACACTCTGTCATAGACAGATGACTCTGCCTCCTTACCTCCTTCACTAGTCCAGATGACACTCTGTCATAGACAGATGACTCTGCCTCCTTACCTCCTTCACTAGTCCAGATGACACTCTGTCATAGACAGATTACTCTGCCTCCTTACCTCCTTCACTAGTCCAGATGACACTCTGTCATAGACAGATGACTCTGCCTCCTTACCTCCGTCACTAGTCCAGATGACACTCTGTCATAGACAGATGACTCTGCCTCCTTACCTCCGTCACTAGTCCAGATGACACTCTGTCATAGACAGATGACTCTGCCTCCTTACCTCCTTCACTAGTCCAGATGACACTCTGTCATAGACAGATGACTCTGCCTCCTTACCTCCTTCACTAGTCCAGATGACACTCTGTCATAGACAGATGACTGCCTCCTTACCTCCGTCACTAGTCCAGATGACACTCTGTCATAGACAGATGACTCTGCCTCCTTACCTCCTTCACTAGTCCAGATGACACTCTGTCATAGACAGATGACTCTGCCTCCTTACCTCCTTCACTAGTCCAGATGACACTCTGTCATAGACAGATGACTCTGCCTCCTTACCTCCTTCACTAGTCCAGATGACACTCTGTCATAGACAGATGACTGCCTCCTTACCTCCGTCACTAGTCCAGATGACACTCTGTCATAGACAGATGACTCTGCCTCCTTACCTCCTTCACTAGTCCAGATGACACTCTGTCATAGACAGATGACTGCCTCCTTACCTCCGTCACTAGTCCAGATGACACTCTGTCATAGACAGATGACTCTGCCTCCTTACCTCCGTCACTAGTCCAGATGACACTCTGTCAGCACACACATGTCTGTGGGGGTTGTAGCCCACTCCGTTACAGCACTCCTCTTCCTGGTTGATGACCTCTGACCCGCAGCACTGCAGATGAACCGTTCCGTTACCAGCAGGATGCATTCTAGGAAAACCATCATGGCCAACACAGCAGAGCGATGTGGAGGAGTTCAAATAGTCCTCCCCACAGCAGGACAGACCTGGGGGTACACACACACACAAGCAAGCACACACATGTATCACGCATGCACGCACACACACAATTAGTGAAGCGTTAGTTCAAATGTGTGAAAACAGGACTCAGTCTCAGACTGAAACTGAAACTAACCATCTTAACCAAATCACCAAAATAAAGTGTCTTCTTCTGTGTGTGTGTCATTGTGTGAACACACCCGTTGCTGTCTGTGTGTCTGTGCATGTGTGTATGTGTGCGCGAGTGTGTGTGTCTATATCCTCCCTGGGACTCCCTGAAATGTGTTGTCAAAGCTGTGACACGTGCGTTGTGTACGTCATTTGTGTAGTTTGCGTGTTGCTGAGCCTGCCTGCTGCCACACGTCCACCGCCATTACCCATCAGCCCTCTCTCCTCTGCTCATTACCCGTCAGCCCTCTCTCCTCTGCTCATTGTCCGTCAGCCCTCTCTCCTCTGCTCATTGTCCGTCAGCCCTCTCTCCTCTGTTCATTACCCGTCAGCCCTCTCTCCTCTGCTCATTGTCCGTCAGCCCTCTCTCCTCTGCTCATTGTCCATCAGCCACTTCTCATCTCTCTTGCTCTCTTCATCCCTCTATTCTTCTTCCTATTTCTCACTAGCTTTCCCTCCCTCCCTCCCTCCCTCCCTCCCTCCCTCCCTCCCTCCCTCCCTCCCTCCCTCCCTCCCTCCCTCCCTCCCTCCCTCCCTCCCTCTCTCTAATGGCAGTGCTTCTAATGCAGTTTGACTGCACCAGCATGGACCCACCACCTGACATGATTCCACCGCAGCGAGCAGAGACACACACCTCTACACAAAGAAAGGTTAAATAAACAAATATGGGATCTCCACCACCTAAGGACGGGTGACGACATACACTGAGAATTAAACGGATATCGTGAATGTGAACGACGTAGGACATTAAAGATGTTTTCCGCTATAATAGTATTCCCCATTGCTGCTGCATGTAGAATGTTAAAGTGTGGGGGAGGGACACGCGTGTATCCTGAGCTGGTATCTGTGACAGAGACGTGTGATGTCTCTCTGCCATGACACCCTAACCTTGACTATCATGGTTAAAATGGAAAAATGGCTTCTGTTCATCTCAAGATGTTCTAAAGGAGGGAAGAACAAAGCCTTTCTCTGCTCGCTGCTCGTCTTCATCTGTCACTCTCAAGCATGACTAGCTAATGTCCTCTAGACATACAGCCATATCTACTACTGTACTGAGCTAATGTCCTCTAGTCATACAGCCATAACTACTACAGTACTGAGCTAATGTCCTCTAGTCATACAGCCATAACTACTATTGAACTGAGCTAATGTCCTCTAGTCATACAGCCATAACTACTATTGTACTGAGCTAATGTCCTCTAGTCATACAGCCCTAACTACTACTGTACTGAGATAATGTCCTCTAGTCATACAGCCATAACTACTACAGTACTGAGCTAATGTCCTCTAGTCATACAGCCATATCTACTACTGTACTGAGCTAATGTCCTCTAGTTATACAGCCATCACTACTACTGTACTGAGCTAATGTCCTCTAGTCATACAGCCATATCTACTACTGTACTGAGGTAATGTCCTCTAGTCATACAGCCATAACTACTATTGTACTGAGCTAATGTCCTCTAGTCATACAGCCATATCTACTACTGTACTGAGCTAATGTCCTCTAGTCATACAGCCATATCTACTACTGTACTGAGCTAATGTCCTCTAGTTATACAGCCATATCTACTACTGTACTGAGCTAATGTCCTCTAGTCATACAGCCATAACTACTACTGTACTGAGCTAATGTCCTCTAGTCATACAGCCATAAGTACTACAGTACTGAGCTAATGTCCTCTAGTCATACAGCCATAACTACTATTGTACTGAGCTAATGTCCTCTAGTCATACAGCCATAACTACTACTGTACTAGTCATAAAGCCTGTAGTGGTTCTAACAGAACACATAACCCTCTCTATATTAGTTCCATACCTCTGTAGCAACTGACAAAGCACAGAACCCCTTTCTATTGCAGTTCCAGATCTCTGTGGTAGTGACTGTAACAGTGTGTGAGTCCTGTGTTCTTCCTATAGTTCCAGATCTCTGTGGTAGTGACTGTAACAGTGTGTGAGTCCTGTGTTCTTCCTATAGTTCCAGATCTCTGTGGTAGTGACTGTAACAGTGTGTGAGTCCTGTGTTCTTCCTATAGTTCCAGATCTCTGTGGTAGTGACTGTAACAGTGTGTGAGTCCTGTGTTCTTCCTATAGTTCCAGATCTCTGTGGTAGTGACTGTAACAGTGTGTGAGTCCTGTGTTCTTCCTATAGTTCCAGATCTCTGTGGTAGTGACTGTAACAGTGTGTGAGTCCTGTGTTCTTCCTATAGTTCCAGATCTCTGTGGTAGTGACTGTAACAGTGTGTGAGTCCTGTGTTCTTCCTATAGTTCCAGATCTCTGTGGTAGTGACTGTAACAGTGTGTGAGTCCTGTGTTCTTCCTATAGTTCCAGATCTCTGTGGTAGTGACTGTAACAGTGTGTGAGTGGTACGTTCTCTCTGTGGATAAACCACCACAACTGTAATTACCCGGCTACCTAGTTCCACGGTGATAAATGGCTAATTGCTTAATACTCTAATCAGTGTTCGTTCTTTGCGCATATAAACTCTGACAGAGCCATTAATCCACACGCTCTTTTCACTCAGCCGCCAAACGGATGGCTTCAGCTGATTCTCTCTTGCTGCCGCGTGCAGGCTCTGTGGCTCCGCCGAGCGATGCGGCATAAATCACGGGCCGTCGTGACATAAAGATGTCTGACGCGCTAACTCACTTAGGGACGGCAGCTGTTGCGGAGCCGGGCTCGGTGGCGATTCCCAGGGCGCATCACTTCAGCTTCAATGACTTGCAAATAAACAGCTCAACAGTTTTCCAAAATAGCTTTCTCCTCTCCAGCAGCAACACACACACACACACACACACACACACACACACACACACACACACACACACACACACACACACACACACACACACACACACACACACACACACACACACACACACACACACACATGCAAACACACAACACACACACGTCCCTGTCCTATCTTCCCTTCCACTTCCCTTCCGGATGCCCTCCGCTATTTACAGGGTGTTTAATCAGCTTTACCACCTCCCTCCCTTCCTCTTTTCATTCCTTCCTCAGGGAAATGTGAACTTTGATACTGTGACCTGGTCAAATCAAATCGAATTGTATTGTATTTGTCACATGCTTGGTAAAACAACAGGTTTAGACTAACAGTGAAATGTTTACTCACGGGCCCTTCCCAACAATGCAGAGAGAAAATAGAGAAATAATAGACAAGTAATAATGATGCTTACAGTGACTGTTCAAAACCCCTCCATCCATCCATCTGTCCTTTTCTACCTCCCCCCTTCTCCTATTCCACTTCCCCCCATCCTCTTTCCATCCCTTTCACCTTACATCCAAGCAGTAGAGAGAGAGAGAGAGAGAGAGAGAGAGAGAGAGAGAGAGAGAGAGAGAGAGAGAGAGAGAGAGAGAGAGAGAGAGAGAGAGAGAGAGAGAGAGAGAGAGAGAGAGAGAGAGAGAGAGAGAGAGAGAGAGAGAGAGAGAGAGAGAGAGAGAGAGAGAGAGAGAGAGTGAGGGACATAGAGTAGGTACTCTAGTCAGACATCTCCTCTAAAGCTAAACTTCAGTTATTTTCATATCAGTATTTCAACAGAAACACAATCTCTCTGTACACACACACACACACACACACACACACACACACACACACACACACACACACACACACACACACACACACACACACACACACACACACACACACACACACACACACACACAGCATTGCACAGCACAGCACAGCACAGCGCTGTAGCTAATCTTCAGATTGATGATGGATTTGCATACATTCATTAGAGCGCAGGGGACTCGTGCCGACAGAAGGTGCTTAGGCAGTGTGAATTAAGGTTCATTCACTTAATGAGAAGTAAATATTTAGCCTGCAATGAACAACTGATAAAAATGTGTGTCGTGGATTACGCTAGCCTTTCGGGCTACTAAACCCAAACTTAAAACAAACAAAACACTTTTAAATACCTGAATATATTAGCCCCCCGTTTAACTTTATACACATGCATACAGGTCCACACACACACACGCACGCACGCACGCACGCACGCACGCACGCACGCACGCACGCACGCACGCACGCACGCACGCACGCACGCACGCACGCACGCACGCACGCACGCACGCACGCACGCACGCACGCACGCACGCACGCACGCACGCACGCACGCACGCACGCACGCACGCACGCACGCACGCACGCACGCACGCACGCACGCACGCACGCACGCACACACACACACACACACACACACACACACACACACACACACACACACACACACACACACACACACACACACACACACACACACACACACACAGACATTTTCAAAGTCACAGACACGGAACAAGTGCTCTTTACGATCCAGGAATAGCACTGGTAACAGTATTCAATAACAGAGAGTTTCACTGTTATATTAATATTCCTGTGTACTCTGCATTACCGGGGGGACTGTGGGTAAGCCACACACCAAACCCCACACACACCACCTCCTGGGAGGATGCACTGTGCGTTGTGATGAAATCACATTGAATTGACTTTCTCACACTGTGTGTGACAGGACAGAAAGGCTGGGCCGGCAGTTTACACCAGTCCCTGAGGACCATCCCCTAGAGACACACAGCAGGCACCTGTCCATGTGCTTATACAGATGTAGGATCTTAATTTGATCACTCTTTTGCTACTGAGAATTCCCCAGCACAGCAGGAAACGCAAACTTGTAGTGTATTTTAGTTTTAAACAGGCTTCTAAAGTTTGTAAATTTGTAATCCACGATGAAATTTAAGACTTGTTTTTCCTTAATGAAAAATGTATCAACCCTACAAAAATGTCCATTATTTTCCTGCTGTAGCAAACTGGCTCAAATTAAGATCCTACATCTGAACCTCTCTCTGATAGAGGGAGTGACGGAGATAGCGATGGAAAGAGGAATGGAGGTAAAGGTAAAGCACAGGTAAAAAGACGCTGAACATGAGACTGTATTGATCGCCCCTCACAGATGCACTCTCAAGTGTGTGTGTGTGTGTGTTTGTGTACAGTGCCTACAGAAAGTCAACACCCCACTTGGAATTCTTTACATTTTATTGTGGTACAAAATGGGATTAACCTTTTACTGCAGTGGGCTGAATCAGGGTCACACAGAGTGTTTCTTGGTACTCTTAAACACATCTATTTTGAAACAAAAGTATACACCTCACACACATGGTTATGGGTTTAAAAAAGAAGACCCCTGTATCATGTCAGATATAGAGTTGAAATGTATTCAGTTTTGCGTCCATACATGTTAGAAACACCTTTGGCAGCGATTGCAGCTGTGAGACTTCTTGGGTAAGACTCATAAGAGCTTTGCACACCTGTATTGTGCAATATTTTCAAGTCTTGACATAGATTTTCAAGCAGATTTAAGTCAAAACTGTAACTTGGACACTCAGGAAAATTCACTGTCTTCTAAGCAACTCCAGAGTAGATTTGGCGTTGTGTTGTAGGTTATTATCCTGCTGAAAGTTGAATTCCTCTCCAAGTGTCTGGTGTAAAGCAGACTGAAGCAGGTTTTCCACTAGGATTTTGCCTGTGTTTAGCACCAACCTGTTTCTTTTCATCCTGAAAAACTCCCCAGTCTTTGCCGATGTCAAGCATACCCATACCATGCTTGAAAATAAGGAGGCAGTTTTGTTGTGCTACAGCCTGAATTAAAAATGGATTGAATAGATTTTTTCTCACCCATCTACACACAATAATGACAAAGTTAAAAAATGTTTGTAGATTTTTTTTGCTAATTTATTGAAAATGAAATACAGAAATATCTAATCTCATTTAAATAAGTAGTCACACCCCTAACTCAATACTTTGGGTATGTCTGTATCAGGTTTGCACAACTGGATTTGGGGATTTTCTCCCATTCTTCCTATCAGATTTTCTTAAACCCTTTTAAGATAGATGGAGAGCGGCGATAAATAGCAATCTTCAAGTCTATCCACAAATTTCCAATGGCATTCAAGTCTGGGCTTTGGCTGGGTCAATTTAAGGACTTTCACATTCTTGTTCTGACACCATTCCAGCATTGCTTTGGCTGTATGCTTGGGGTCAATGTCCCAGTCTAAGGTAGTTTACACTCTGAAGCAGGTTCTCATCAAGGATTTGCCTGTATTTGGCATAGAGCTCCATTCGTTGTTCCCTCTTTCTTTACCAGTTTCCCGGTCCCTGCCGCTGAAAAGCATCCCCATAGCATGATGCTGCCACCCCCACGCTTCACGGTAGGGGTGGTGCTAGACGGGCGATGACCTGTGCCTGGTTTTCTGCTGACATAGCGCTTTGTATTCAGGCCAAATAGTTACATTTTTGTCTCATCAGACAACAGAATATTTTGCCTTATGCTCTCAGAGTCTTTCACGTGCCTTTTTGAAAACTCCAGACGTGCTGTCTTGTGCCTTTTACTCAGGAGTGGCTTCCGTATGGCCACTCTCCCATGAAGCCCAGATTGGTGAAGCGCTGTAGAGACTGTTGTCCTTCTGGCAGGTTCTCCCATCTCAGCCAAGGAACTCTGTATTTCTGTGGGGGCACCGGTAAAATGAGGTAGTATGTACATGTAGGTAGAGTTAATTAAATTGACTATACATAGATGACAACAGAGAGTGGTGTGGAGAGGGGAAATGTGAATAGTCCGGGTAGCCATTTGACTAGATGTTCAGGAGTCTTATGGCTTGGGGGTAGAAGCTGTTTAGAAGCCTCTTGGACCTAGACTTGGCGCTCCGGTACCGCTTGCCGTGTGGTAGCAGAGAAAACAGTCTATGACTAGGGTGGCTGGAGTCTTTGACAATTGTTAGGGCCTTCCTCTGACACCGCCTGGTATAGAGGTCCTGGGTGGCAGGAAGCTTGGCCCCAGTGATGTACTGGGCCATTCGCACTACCCTCTGTAGTGCCTTGTGGTCGGAGGCCGAGCAGTTGCCATACCAGGCGGGGATGCAACCAGTCAGGATGCTCTTGATGGTACAGCTGTAGAACATTTTGAGGATCTGAGGACCCATGCCAAATAATTTCAGTCTCCTGAGGGGGAATAGGTTTTGTCGTGCACGCTTCACGACTGTCATGGTGTGCTTGGACCATGTTAGTTTGTTGGTGATGTGGACACTGTTGATCCCTCAGACTCCACGGAAAGTTCCTTGGACTTCATGATATAGTTTCAGCTCTGATATCCACTGTCAACTGTGGGACCTTACATAGACAAGTGTTTTTTATTTTTTATAAATCATGTCCAAACAATTAAGTTGGCCACTGGTGGACTCCAATTAAGTTGTAATGAGATTACAAGTCATTAGGTCATTATTGTGAAGTCACTACAATGTTGTTGATCCATCCTCAGTTTTCTCCCATCACAGCCATTGAACTCCGTAGCTGTTTTAAAATCACCAATGGCCTCATGTTGACGTCCCTGAGCAGTTTCCTTCCTGTTCTGCAGCTCAGGACGGCTGCATCTTTGATGTGTCTGGGTGGTTCAATACATCATCCACAGAATAATTATTAACTTGACCATGCGAGGTTAAAGAGATAATTAATGTCTGATTTGTTATTGTTACCCATCTACCAATCACTGCCCTTCTTTATGAGGCTTTGGAAACCTATACCAAGCCAACACTTAGAAACCATCTGCTGAAGTAGGTTTGTGTGTTTACTGTTTGTTAGAGCAATTGTTTGTTTCAGAGTGTGTTCGTAATGTATTTCAGTAGCCTTTGCTTCAGTTCCAGAGCTTTCCCCACTACTTAGTAAATTAGTGTTTGACTGAATCCACAGCCCAACTCTAACCGTGGGTCTCCAACACAGCGGCTAACAGCTAGCAGCTAACAGCTACATGCTAATGTAATGGCTGGAGGATGTTAAGGCCATTAAGGTAACTCAATAGAAAAGACATCATCATAAACACATTAAAAGGAAACGTCTTCATCTGTTCAGCCTCCACTCCGTCTTTTAAAACACCCCAGATAGACAATGCTTGTTTAGGACGTACTGTCTGTTCGTCTGTCGATTGGTCCCCAGTGCTGATGTGAGAATTTTGGCAGAACAATGCGAGGACATTCATGTGAGGGATGATTAAGCATGGCGCCACACACACACACACACACACACACACACACACACACACACACACACACACACACACACACACACACACACACACACACACACACACACACACACACACACACACACACACACACACACACACACACACACACACACACACACACAAATACACACAAGCCCAAATACACCATAAAATGCACGCGCATCACCACCTCACACACCCAGCTTCATCTCGTCAGGCTCAGCTCTTAACTACAGGGATAATTTCCTCCAGCAAATGGTCACGGTGTCCTTGAAAAACATATTTGCTTATTATGTTTTTCCCCTCCTTTCTTTTAGCATCATCACAGCCGTTTCCATCCCCCGGGCTGATGATGGCGCCGCGTTGACATAACACCCCCGGACCGAGAGGCTTTTAACACTTAAACGGTGAAAAGGGATATTCAGAATTGCCCTTGAACGTTTGGGCTGGTGCACACAGCACACAGGCGGAGGGGGAAGAGTTAGGGGAGCGCACACACTGGGAAGTAGCGACTTAAGGAAGGGTGAGAAGGGTGAGAAGAGGGGCACACACAGCAAGGCAGTGACTCATAAGGGGTTAGGAGCTCTGGGAGGCCCAACAGCCTTGAGTCCACTAAACTATCTTCATCCTCCAAAATACGAAACAAATTAAAGTAAATCGAGTGGCTCAAGAGAGGAGTCTGATTCTGTATTAGTCTGAAAATACGGCAGACTAACATGTTTGCTGTCTGTCTCCCCAAACACTCCAACTTGCTGTTAGTAAGGATCAGCGTTTGTATGTAACATAAACTGAAGACTGAACCAACAGTTCTTTATCCTCAAACAAACCCACTAACTAATGGATAGGCTAATATTACATATATTACAGCAATATTGTAGTCTTTTAAACACTAAACGTCTGTTTACTGTCCTTCCCCTGACTCTGCAACCTGCTGTTAGACTAAATCTGTTTTAATGTAAGATAACTGCAGTATTAAACAGGGATTGGAGTTTGTTTTCTGCCTTTCATCTTTCTCTCTACCCTGCTGTAGAGTTTTATAGAGAGTGGTGACCTGGAGAGTGTACGTGAATGATAGTTCATAACCACACAGTCAGTCCAGGTCATATAATCCCACTACGCTACTGCTTTGGTATGGATGATATTTACCATACTTGTACTCACGTATTTCAACTATCGTGTTTTCCATGTTTATTTGTTCCTTGCTGTATTTTGGACTCTTGGACAGGCGGTTGTTGAACATGAGGGCAGGTTCTCAACTTACTGGCATGGTTAAATAAAGGTTAAATAAATACATGAAATATATGGCTGATGTGGCTGTTTATATCACATTACCTTGAACAGGTTAAACTGATCACATTTTGTTTTCCTCTTTTATTCTATTTCACCTTTTTAATTTCCCTTTTTCCCCCGGCTCAAATTCAATAGCCCTGCCCCGCGGATACACACATTTGTATGTGTGTGTGTGTGTGTGTTTGTGTGAGCCGGCAGACAGCCTGTCTCCCAGCATTGCTGTTCCCCCGTGGAGGGTGTGTATGGTTCTTGACAGAGCAGAGTGTAATGTGTGATAGATCGCACTTCAGGGACCTGATAATCACATCACCCTCTATCGCCTATCAGCTGGCCACCGCAGGACACCCTTCACACGGACACAGGGAGCCCTCACACTCCCCTCTCTCTCTCTCTCTCTCTCTCTCCATCCCTCTCCACTCTACCTCTATCTTCCTTTTTATCTTTACTCTTTCCTAAGCCCACACTATTTCTTTCTTGCTTTCCTTCTCTTTCTTTCTTTCTTTCTTTCTTTCTTTCTTTCTTTCTTTCTTTCTTTCTTTCTTTCTTTCTTTCTTTCTTTCATTCTTTCATTCTTTCTTTTCTTGATTAAAATTCATTTGGATTAGCTGCCTTTGTCCTCTCTCACTTTACTATTCTCTTCCACAGTCACACAGTCACACAGTCACACAGTCACGCAGTCACAGAGTCACACAAACAGATCAAACAAGTCATTCTGGTAAATCTTCCAAAAGTAAGGAAGGTTAACTGAACATGAACTTCTCAGCAGCTATGTCCTGCTGAGGACGAATCCTTCAGAGTGTCGTTGAAAGTGTTGTTGCCAAGGTTAAGTAGCCCGTCCTATAATAAGTGTTGCTGTGTGTGTGTGTGTGTGTGTGTGTGTGTGTGTGTGTGTGTGTGTGTGTGTGTGTGTGTGTGTGTGTGTGTGTGTGTGTGTGTGTGTGTGTAAGTGTGTAAGTGTGTAAGTGTGTGTGTGTAAGTGTGTGTGTGTGTGTGTGTAAGTGTGTAAGTGTGTGTGTAAGTGTGTAAGTGTGTGTGTGTGTGTGTGTGTGTGTGTGTGTGTGTGTGTGTGTGTGTGTGTGTGTGTGTGTAAGTGTGTAAGTGTGTAAGTGTGTGTGTGTGTGTTTGCGGGGAGCAGCAGACGCTCAGATCGGGGCTGGAGCGGCAGCCCCGGGCCCTCCGACAGTGCAGGCACCCGGCAAATGGCCTTTAGCATCGCTAACCGAGCTAGCCCAACTATCCATCATACCATATGTTCTCACTGGGAGAGCTAACGCTAATGAGAGATGAGAGGAGAGGAAAGGGGGAAAGGAAGGGGAGTAGAGGTGGTGGAAGAAGAGGAAGAGGAGGAGAAGGAAGAGGAGAGCAGGGAGGAGAAGAGCAGAAGAAGGAAGAGGAGGAAGAGGAGGAGAGAAGCATATGCTCACTCCAGCAAGATAACGCTAATGAAAGATGGAATACAGGAAGGAGGAAGAGAGGAAAAGAGGGTATTAAAGTAAGATATTGTAATATGTGACTCAGGAATTGATCACAGCATATGTCTTCACTGTTGAGAATTCTGTTCATTTGGCAGATAACAGGAAATCAAAACATTCCATTGGACATTTAGTGAAATGGTTTCTTCATGGTTTAACTTAGTGCGCCTGTTACCTGGTTCAGAAAGGACTTGAGCATTCCTCAAGAGTCCTTTATGGTACAGTACAATATAAAGAGTATTTGTGAGGAGAGAGACTAATGACACTATGCAACACATCCTTATGGGGTCCTTGTTTATATGTTGTGTGATAAATAGTGTGCCGTGTCCAAGTCTGGCAACGTGTGCACTTTGACTCCTGCAGAGTGTACCCTGCTGTGTGTGAATGTGTGTGTGAATTGCGTGTGTGTGTTTCCTGCAGAGTGCTTGGCAGTGCCCTCGCCAGTGCCATCCCTTGCCCGCTCTATCATCTGCCGTGACAAAGATGTCTGACACTGTGTGACACCGCCCACACACACACACACACACACACACACACACACACACACACACACACACACACACACACACACACACACACACACACACACACACACACACACACACACACACACACACACACACACACACACACACACACACCCCTGCCCATCTGTGCCTGGGTGCCTGCGCTCAGAGACACCACAGGGGAGAGACGACCCCAAAAGAGAGCAAGTCCCTCTCTTCCATCCTTCCCCCTTTCTCTAACTCTCCTCCCCTATATCTGCCATCTCTCTTCCCAGTGTCATTCTAAAGTCACTGAGGACCCAGCCTAAACTTTTTGGGGAAGTGTAACGTGGATGTGGGTAGGACAGACATTTAATGTGTGTGTTTGTGTGTCGTAGCTTGTGCAAATCTCTCACCTGTTATAGGTGTGCGTATGTGTGTTGTATTTCAACCTGATTTCATAGTTTCACTTCGGAATTTGCAGTAATTGGATGAACATCGATTTTTTACCCAATAATTCTGCGTGGTTACAGGGTTAATTCTGTGTTACTGGGTTAAAACAGAAACAACTCAAAGGGTTAAGTTTAGGTATTAATTCCCAAGTGGTTAAAGTTAGGGCTATGGTTTGGGGAAAGCTTAAAACAAATTAATTAAGCAATAAGGCCCAAGGGGGTGTGGTATATGGCCAATATACCATGGCTAAGGGCTGTTCTTATGCACGACGCAACGCGGAGTGCCTGGATACAGCCCTTAGCTGTGGTATATTGGCCATATACCACAAACCCCAGAAGTGCCTTACTGCTATAATAAACTGGTTACCAATGTAATTAGAACAGTAAAAATAAATGTTTTGTCATACTCGTGGTATACGGTCTAATATACCATGGCTGTCGACCAATCAGCATTCAGAGTTCGAACCACCCAGTTTATAATAAAAAAGAATGCGCTGTTTCCATTAAGTATCATCAAGTACTCTGCTTGCTAGAGAACTGTGAACTGTTTTAGGGTGAGCGCTGACGAAGGCCAAAATCAACGTCCTTTTCAAATGTCTGAAATCGACGGCTCTTTCTTGACTAGCCTGTGTATTTAATATGTTGCGTAGCTTGTGTAAATCTGTCACCTGTTAAAGGTGTGTATGACGTAGCTTGTGTAAATCTGTCACCTGTTAAAGGTGTGTATGACGTAGCTTGTGTAAATCTGTCACCTGTTAAAGGTGTGTATGACGTAGCTTGTGTAAATCTGTCACCTGTTAAAGGTGTGTATGACGTAGCTTGTGTAAATCTGTCACCTGTTAAAGGTGTGTATGACGTAGCTTGTGTAAATCTGTCACCTGTTAAAGGTGTGTATGACGTAGCTTGTGTAAATCTGTCACCGGTTAAAGCTGTGTATGACGTAGCTTGTATAAATCTGTCACCTGTTAATGGTGTGTATGACGTAGCTTGTGTAAATCTGCCACCTGTTAAAGCTGTGTATGACGTAGCTTGTGTAAATCTGTCACCTGTTAAAGCTGTGTATGACGTAGCTTGTGTAAATCTGCCACCTGTTAAAGCTGTGTATGACGTAGCTTGTGTAAATCTGTCACCTGTTAAAGCTGTGTATGACGTAGCTTGTGTAAATCTGCCACCTGTTAAAGCTGTGTATGACGTAGCTTGTGTAAATCTGTCACCTGTTAAAGGTGTGTGTGACGTAGCTTGTGTGAATCTGTCACCTGTTAAAGGTGTGTGTGGTATCCCTCTCTCTGCATCTCCACAGCAGACCAGGGTATCCTCTATGACTGTACTGCCGCAGCACTGGGACCTGTAGGCGTCATGGAGCAGCCCTCCACAGCACAGTTGCCCCCCTGACGGGGAGTAAGGCACCCGCCCACAGCAAGCGTCACCCAACCCCACCGACACACGCCCCTGTCCCGGGTCAGGACAACACACCTCACCTGGGGGAGAGGAGGAGGAGGAAAAGGAGCAGGAGGAGCAGTAATCTGTTAGTTTGTTTTGTTGGTAAGGTAAGAAAACATTGTGATTAAGTTTCAAACACTGTAAACAGTTTATTTCCCAAAACATTTTGAAGAGAAGTGAAACTGAAACAGATGGAAACGATATATGGTTTTCTTGTGAGGCAGAACACGAACAACTATAGATTTTGCTAAATGATGTCCTATGGGTACTCACCAGTCGCCACAGGAATGTAGTATCCTCCACAGCATTGGTGATCCGGGAGAGGTAGGAGGAGCTTCCCACCACAGCACAGAGTGTGGGAGGAATTTGGTGAGGGCAGGTAACGCCCCTCACAGCACAGGTGTAGAGGTTTACTGGTGTAGACCACACCATCACAACACACCTGAAGAACACACACACACACAAAGGAAGAATTAAAGATAGCGAGAGAGAGAGAGAGATAGCGCGAGAGAGAGAGAGAGAGAGAGAGAGAGAGAGAGAGAGAGAGAGAGAGAGAGAGAGAGAGAGAGAGAGAGAGAGAGAGAGAGAGAGAGAGAGGACTCGGAGAGAAAGAGAGAGGGGGTGAGGGAAGAGAGAGATAGACACAGAGAGAGGGGGGGAGAGAGAGTTAATTAGCTGTGTACAACATGCCCTGCTCCCTCCACCTGTGTTCAGGTTGAGTATATAAAATGGCCGCTGTGTGTACAGCTCTTGTTCTACACGACGGGCCTGTGCCTCTATAATGACTTGACTGTATTATGGTATAACGTGTGTGTCCTTGGGTACGCCTGGGTTCTTTTGTCTTCTTCATCATCATGGTGTGTGTGTGTGTATGTCTGTGTGTGTGTGTCGCAAGATTCCCGCGCTGAGGGGACAAATGTATGGCATATGGGTAGCTTGCCAAGTTGGCAGGCTTTCAATGACATGAGGATTGCAGCAATCGTCAGACGACAAGTTAATCTGTTTAGTGAAAACAATCGCTGGGAGGAGGACAATGACTGTGTCTCCTGCATAAATAAAACTGTTTCAAACATCTGACTGTGTCTGTTGTGTTACAGCAGGAGAGCTTTACACCAGCCTTTCTCAAATACCAAGGGGGCATTGTTTTGTTACATCCCTACACTTGCACACCTGGGCCCATATAAATAATACTTCTTAGCCTCTTACATGAGATGTACGTCTAAGTCGAATGATTCTGAGAAAATGTTCAGAATTATGATGTTTTCCTCCAAAGGATAATAATTGAACTAGTCAACTGGCTGTGCTAGTATTGGAGTGGAACACAAATGGGCTGCCCTATGTTTCCCTGTTACTCCAGAACCAGAGTTGAGTAAGGATTTCTAGTTTGTTTATTTGTCATATACAAATGATATACAGTACCAGTCAAAAGTTTGGACACACCTACTCATTCTAGGGTTTTTCTTTATCTTTACTATTTTCTACATTCTAGAATAATAGTGAAGACATCAAAACTATGAAATAACACATATGGAATCAAATAGTAACCAAAAAAGTGTTAAACAAATCCAAATATATTTTATATTTTCAATTCTTCAAAGTAGCCACTCTTTGCCTTGATTACAGCTTTGAACAATCTTGGCATTCTCTCAACCATCTTCATGAGGAATGCTTTTCCAACAGTCTTGAAGGAGTTCCCACATATGCTGAGCACTTGATGTCTGCTTTGCCTTCACTCTGCGGTCCAATTCATCCCAAACCATCTCAATTGGGTTGAGGTCGGGTGATTGTGGAGGCCAGGTCATCTGATGCAGCACTCCATCACTCTCCTTCTTGGTCAAATAGCCCTTACACAGCCTGGAGGTGTGTTTTGGGTCATTGTCCAGTTGAAAAACAAATGATAGTTCCACTAAGCCCAAACCAGATGGAATGGCAAATCGCTGCAGAATGCTGTGGTAGCCACGCTGGTTAAGTGTGCCTTGAATTCTAAATAAATCACAGACAGCAAAGCACCCCCACACCATCACACCTCCTCCTCCATGCTTCACTCTGGGAAACACACTTGCGGAGATAATCTGTTCACCTACTCTGCGTCTCACAAAGGCACAGCGGTTGGAACTAAAAATCTCAAATTTGGACTCATCAGACCAAAGGACAGATTTCCACCGGTCTAATGTTCATTGCTTGTGTTTCTTGGCCCAATCAAGTCTCTTCTTCTTATTGGTGTCCTCTAGTAGTGGTTCTTTTGCAGCAATTCGACCATGAAGGCCTAATTCTTCTCTGAACAGTTAATATTGAGATGTGTCTGTTACTTGAACTCTGTGAAGCATTTATTTGGGCTGCAATTTCTGAGGCTGGTAACTCTAATGAACGTATCCTCTGCAGCAGAGGTAACTCTGGGTCTTCCTTTCCTGTGGCGGTCCTCATGAGAGCCAGTTTCATCATAGCGCTTGATGGTTTTTGCGACTGCACTTGAAGAAACTTTCAAAGTTCTTAAAATGTTCCGTATTGACTGACCTTCATGTCTTAAAGTAATGATGGACTGTTGTTTCTCTTTGCTTATTTGAGCTGTTCTTGCCATAATATGGACTTGGTCTTTTACCAAATAGGGCTATCTTCTGTTTACCACCCCTACCTTGTCACAACACAACTGATTGGCTCAAACGCATTAAGAAGGAAAGAAATTCCACAAATGAACTTTTAACAAGGCACACCTGTTAATTGAAATGCATTCTAGGTGAGAGAGAGAATGCCAAGAGTGTGCAAAGCTGTCATCAAGGCAAAGGGTGGGTAGTTTGAAGAATTTAAAGGTGTGTTTAACACTTTTTTGGTTACTACATGATTTCATATGTGTTATTTCACAGTTTTGATGTCTTCACTACTTTTCTACAATGAAGAAAATAGTCAAAATGAAGCAAAAAATCCTGGAATGAGTAGGTGTGTCCAAACTTTTGACTGGTACTGTACATGAAGGGAGTTACTATGTTACTACTATTATGTTATTATATTATATGGGCAACAACTTATTCTATGTGTAAAGAGAGTTACCTGTCTCTGAGGTTGGTAGCAGGACGCCCCACACACCCCCTGAGAGGCGGAGCACTGCAGGTAGGAGCATCTGACCTCTGACCCCTCACCCCCCTGGGTCACACTTGACCCCCACTCGGCCCCCCCACAGGGTCTCAGCATCTTCCTCCACACCTCGTAGCCTAGCATGATACCACAGGGCTGACCTGGAGAAGACCACTCCACCCTCACTGATCTGGAGGAGGGAAAGAGGGGGAGAGACAGAGAGAGAGAGAGCATTAGGGGAGGAAGAGAGTGAAGTGGGAGAGGGAGGCCAAACAGAGGGCCTATCAGGTTTGAGTTGAAAAGCCACACACACCACCCAGTGTGGACTGCCCCGTCTCGAGCTAACTCAGTCAGTTATGGTGTCAGAGTGTTTTATACACTTCAAATATAGATTTTTCTATTTTTAACTACTGTACCTTTGGCAGATACTAACCATGAAGGAGACACACACACACACTTCTACTACTGCGTGTGTGTGTGTGTCTGTCTACTTGGGCATGTGTGTGCGCATGCGTGCGTGTGTAAACCAGCATGTGCGGTAATTGTCATATTTCAATCAAACCCTAAGCCGTACCACAATTCCCTCTCTCTCTCTCTTTCTCCTTCACTCTCTCTGTTTCTCCCACTCTTTCTCCGGGCCGGACGTAGCTTGCGTCAGAATTAATGAATTAACTATTGATTAAATTCCACTCTGGCAAATCTAGCGTGGCGAATGAATGAAGTGTTTGGGGCTCATGTAGGCCAGAGAGGGACATGTCAGGGCCATCGATCTGTGGTTAGTTTTCTACTGGGGCACACGTTACACACCTCCTGATTATGACAGGTAGAGAAAGGTAGAGACAGAGAGAGAGACAGAGACACAGAGACAAAGAGAGAGAGAGAGAGAGAGAGAGAGAGAGAGAGAGAGAGAGAGAGAGAGAGAGAGAGAGAGAGAGAGAGAGAGAGAGAGAGAGAGAGAGAGAGAGAGAGAGAGAGAGAGAGAGAGAGAGAGAGAGAGAGAGAGAGAGAGAGAGAGAGAGAGAGAGAGAGAGAGAGAGAGGGGGAAAGGCTTCTGGCTTTGTCCACCATCACACACACATGCATTCCTGAATGCACACACACATATACACTTGCACACAAGCAAGCATGCACACACACACACACACACACTCACGCACAGAGGCTAACTCACCTGGGGCTGAGCACCTGTATGTGTGGAGGTGCTATGTCAGCAGGTAGATCCTCCACTGTAGTCACCTGAGTAGCGTTACTCTTTACACACCCATACACAGTACACACCTCCACCTGTAATACACAACAAAACACACACCCTCACCTTTTACATAAAAACACACAAAACAGTACACCATCAAAAACAGAAATCATTCAAACCTGTAGGAGGTGAGTGATTGTGTACTACAGTACCTTTATGTCATAGACGGTGAAGGGTAGCAGTCCTCCCAGTAAGTACGATCCTGATGTGTTATCAGCAGTAGCGTGTACAGTCCCGTCTAGATAGACAGAGTATTCAGTCACAGCTCCGTTAGGCTGTACAGGGGGAGACCACAGCACGCGCACTGTACTGCTGTTTACAGGAACCACCTCTGGAGGAAACAGTCCCTCTGGCTCTGGGGAGGGACACACACAGGTTAAAACACCAGCTAAAAATCACTCTTTCTTTCTATCTATCTATGCCTTTCTCTCCCTCTTCATCTCTCTATCCCCTCCACATACTCAAAGAAAACAGTTGACTGCGTGTGTGTGTGTGTGTGTGTGTGTGTGTGTGTGTGTGTGTGTGTGTGTGTGTGTGTGTGTGTGTGTGTGTGTGTGTGTGTGTGTGTGTGTGTGTGTGTGTGTGTGTGTGTGTGTGTGTGTGTGTGTGTGTGTGTGTGTGTGTGTGTGTGTAAACTCAGCAAAAAAAGAAACGTCCTCTCACTGTCAACAGCATTTATTTTCAGCAAACTTAACGTGTAAATATTTCTACGAACATAACTCGATTCAACAACTGAGACATAAACTGAACAAGTTCCACAGACATGTGACTAACAGAAATGGAATAATGTGTCCCTGAACAAAGGGGGGGTCAAAATCAAAAGTAACAGTCAGTATCTGGTGTGGCCACCAGTACTGCAGTGCATCTCCTCCTCATGGACTGCACCAGATTTACCCGTTCTTGCTGTGAGATGTTACCCCACTCTTCCACCAAGGCACCTGCAATTTCCCAGACATTTCTGGGGGGAATGGCCCTAGCCCTCATGCTCCGATCCAACAGGTCCCAGACATGCTCAATGGGATTGAGATCCAGGCTCTTCGCTGGCCATGGCAGAACACTGACATTCCTGTCTTGCAGGAAATCACATACAGAACGCGCAGTATGGCTGGTGACATTGTCATGCTGGAGGATCATGTCAGGATGAGCCTGCAGGAAGGGTACCACATGAGGAAGGAGGATGTCTTCCCTGTAATGCACAGCGTTGAGATTGCCTGCAATGACAACAAGCTCAGTCCGATGATGCTGTGACACACCGCCTCAGACCATGACGGACCCTCCACCTCCAATCCATCACGCTTCAGAGTACAGGCCTCGGTGTAACGCTCATTCCTTCGACGATGACCGCGAACCCGACCATCACCCCTGGTAAGACAAAACCGTGACTCGTCAATGAAGAGCACTTTATGCCATTCCTGTCTGGTCCAGCGACGGTGGGTTTGTGCCCATAGGCAACGTTGTTGCCGGTGATGTCTGGTGAGGACCTGCCTTTACAACAGGCCTACAAGCCCTCAGCCCAGCGCCTCTCAGCCTATTGCCGACAGTCTGAGCACTGATGGAGGGATTGTGCGTTCCTGGTGTAACTCGTGCAGTTGTTGTTGCCATCCTGTACCTGTCCTGCAGGTGTGAAGTTCGGATGTACCGATCCTGTGCAGGTGTTGTTACACGTGTTCATTAATTGTTTATGGTTCATTGAAGAAGCATGGGAAACAGTGTTTAAACCCTTTACAATGAAGATCTGTGAAGTTATTTGGATTTTTACGAATTATCTTTGTAAGACATGTATGTATGTGTGTGTGTACGTGTGTGTGTGTGTACGTGTGTACGTGTGTGCGAGAGAGAGAGAGAGAGAGAGAGAGAGAGAGAGAGAGAGAGAGAGAGAGAGAGAGATAGAGAGAGAGCGAGAGAGAGAGAGAGAGAGAGAGAGAGAGAAAAGGTGTGTGTGTCCTAGTAGGCTGTAGTGGGAAATTGAATCCCTCCTGTAGATTGCGAGGACAAAGAGAGGCACAAGGCAGGGCCAGGGGGTTAACTGGGCTAGTCTCTCTGAAACCCAGTCCTGCTGTTACACACACTGAAGATAGTAACTATTCCTACTGCAGCGCATACACAATTAAACCCTGTGTCTATCTAACTGACTGACGATTCACAGTGGAAATATTGCCACTTTCCCCGTGTAACGTTCATCCAATGATCATTAGGATATCACACAGCCCAGCCCACAGAGCAGCGGCCCAGATAGATTGAGACAAAATGACTAACATCTCCAAACTATTCTTCTTAGTGGGAACACACTTTTAATTCCCTCCTAACACACTTACCCAATTCATTCCCTCCTAACACACTGACCCAATTCATTCCCTCCTAACACACTGACCCAATTCATTCCCTCCTAACACACTTACCCAATTCATTCCCTCCTAACACACTGACCCAATTCATTCCCTCCTAACACACTTACCCAATTCATTCCCTCCTAACACACTGACCCAATTCATTCCCTCCTAACACACTGACCCAATTCATTCCCTCCTAACACACTGACCCAATTCATTCCCTCCTAACACACTGACCCAATTCATTCCCTCCTAACACACTGACCCAATTCATTCCCTCCTAACACACTGACCCAATTCATTCCCTCCTAACACACTGACCCAATTCATTCCCTCCTAACACACTTACCCAATTCATTCCCTCCTAACACACTTACCCAAACCCAACCCAGTGCACTACATTTCACTTCCACGATAGCATTATCAACGCTAGACTCAACACCACACTCAACACCACACAGACAAACACATGAATGGAGGCACGCAGACACACATACACATAAAAACACACACACTCAAAATGTGCACCTGGCTTTTTAATTATCTGTGTGTATGCATTTGTGTGTGACTGTGTGTGTGTGTGTATAACAGTGGTTACAGATCTATGGCTTTACGGCAGTAGAATAATGTAATGGAAGGACCACTGGAGTTTCTAAGCTAAATGACGTGTGGCTCGCCTTCAGCAGCTAACAACTTTCTAATATTTTTAATGCACTTTTTACTATGCTGATCTGATTAGGTGGAGAGAGAGACAGAGGGAGGGAGGGGGAGAGAGAGAGAGAGAGAGAACACTTTATATAGACATAATATGACATTTGAAATGTCTTTATTCTTTTGGAACTTCTGTGAGTGTAATGTTTACTGTTAATTTTTATTGTTTATTTCACTTTTGTTTATTATCTAATTCACTTCCTTGGCAATGTAAACATATTTTTCCCATGCCAATAAAGCCCTTAAATTTAATTAAATTGAAATTGAATTGAAATTGAGAGGAGAGAAAGACATTGTTACAACACTGTATATAGACATAATATGACATTTGAAATGTCATTATTCTTTTGGAACTTCTGTGAGTGTAATGTTTACTGTTCATTTTTTATTGTTTATTTCACTTTTGTTTATGATCTATTTCACTTGCTTTAGCCATGCCAATAAAGCCCCTTAAATTTAAATTGAAAAACTGAAAGAGAGAAAGATAAGAGAAAACCCACAGTACCTACAGAGATGGAGTCTTGATCTTGAGACACTGGAGACCATGGTTGTGGTCTGGGTCTACGCTAATGGTATTAAAGAACACTGTAGTCTTTGTAGTGTGAAGGGATCTGGCGTTTTAAATGGAAGCCAGATGGGCATGCAATGGTTCATGTTTAGGAAGATGATGTTTTAAGATGCTTGGCCTTTGTCTGGGTCTTCTTTTTCTACATTTAGGGCAACATTTTCCTGTCACAAAAATTAATGCGCTGTGAAATAAAGTTCCGTTCCGTTCTAAATAACGGGAGCTCCGATAGTGTATCGTAACTATCTTTGTACATGATGTTTCCGCCACCATTTCCTATGACCGAAAAGAGTTTCTGGACATCAGAATAGCTATCACTAACCTTGATTTAGATGAGGACTACTACATCAATGAGTCGGGGGCAAAGGACATATTGATTATTCCGAGCCAGGCCCAAATCCCCGACACTTGGAGGAGGCGGTGCTATAAAAGCCGGCGTGCGGGATAACAGATGAGACTACGTTGGAGAGTGGATAAACCTCCTCTTGCACGTTCTATTGGCGAATAAACTGGACGAGCTCCGTTCGAGACTATCAATGTGATCTGAAGAACTGTAAAGTCCTTTCATCAACATTTTTCGTCGCTGTCTATTTACCACCACAAACCGATGCTGACACTAAGACTGCACTCAACGACCTGTATAGGGCCATAAGCAAACAAGAACATGCTCACCCAGAGACAGCACTTCTAGAGGCCAGGGATTTTAATGCAGGAAAACTGCCATGTTTGCTAATTTCTACCACAATGCCACCTGCGCAACTAGAGGCAAAAAAAACTTTACATCACCTTTACTCCACACACAGAGAAGCATACAAAGCTCTCCCCCGCCCTCCGTTTGGCAAATCTGACCATAACTCTATCCTCCTGATTCATGTTCACAAGCAAAAACTCAAACAGGAAGTACACGCTCAATACGGAAGTGGTCAGGTGAAGCGAATGCTAAGCTACAGGACTGTTTCGCTAGCACAGACTGGAATATGTTCCGGGATTCATCCGATGGCATTGAGAAATGTATCACATCAGTCACTGGCTTCATTAATAAGTGCATTGACGACATCGCCCCCACAGTGACCGTGCGTACATATCCCAACCAGAATCCTGGATTATAGGCAACATCCACACTGAGCTAAAGGCTAGAGCTGCTGCTTTCAAGGAGCGGGACACTAATCCGGACGCTTATAAGAAATCCTGCTACGCCCTCAGACGAACCATTAAACAGGCAAAGCGTCAATAAAGGATGGAAACCTGCTACACCGACTCTGATGCTCGTCGGATATGGCAGGGCTTGCAAACGGATTACAAACCCAGCCGCGAGCTGTCCAAGCCTACCAGACGAGCTAAATACCTTCTATGCTTGATTTGAGGAAGGCTGTTTTAGACGACTGCGTGATGACGCTCTCCGTAGCTGATATGAGTAAGACCTTTCAACAGGTTAAGGGCCAACAAGGCCAATTAGGGGAGGGATGGTAGGGTTAAGGGGAAATAATATAGAATAAATACATTGGCCTCCTGAGTGGCGCAGCAGTCTAAGGCACTGCATCTCAGTGCTAGAGGCGTCACTAGAGATCCTGGTTCGATCCCGGGTTGTATCACAACCGGCCGCGATTGGGAATCCCATAGGGCGGCACACAATTGGCCCAGCGTTAGAGGAGGGTTTGGCCGGGGTAGGCCGTCATTGTAAACAACAATTTGTTCTTAACTGACTTGCTTAGTGAAATAAATATATTATATTTACCCCAACATATATGGGGGATTGGAAATGATTCAGATAGTCACAATCTATCTGCAATATTAAAGCTGATCTACCCCCCCCATCATCAAGATAGCTGACGACATGACGGTGGTAGGCCTGATCACCGACGACGGTGACACAGGCTATAGGGAGGAAGTCAGAGACCAGTGTAGCGCCAGGACAACAACGTCAGCAAGATTGATCGTGGACTACAGGAAATGGAGTGTCGAGAACGCCCCCATTCACATCGACTGGGCTGTAGTGGAGCGTGTTGAGAGTTTTAAGTTCCTCAGTGTCAACAACACTAAGGACCTATCATGGTCCAAACACACCAACACAGTCATGACGAGGGAACGACAACGCCTCTTCACCTTCAGGAGGCTGAAAATATTTGGCATGGGCCCTCAGATCCTCAAAAACTTGTCAGCGGAAGACCCTAAAAATTGTCAAAGACTGCAGCCACCCAAACTCATAGATTGTTCTCTAAGCTACCGAACGGCAAGCTCTACCGGAGTGCCAAGTGTGGGAACAAAATGCTCCTGAACAACTTCTACCCCCAAGCCATAAGAATGCTGAACAGTTCATTAAAAGGCTACCCTGACTATTTACATTGACCCCCTTTTTTCAGACTGGCTCTATGCACACTCACTGGACTCCACACACACTCACACGTACTACACTATCCACACACTCACACATTCTACACTGACACTACTTTTTTTGCTGAGTTTACATACACACACACACACACACACACACACACACACACACACACACACACACACACACACACACACACACACACACACACACACACACACACACACACACACACACACACACACACACACACACACAAAACACACACACATGCATATTGACACCAAACTTTTGATCGCAAGAGGTTGGGACCTGGTGTGGGGCTTGTTTGTTTAGTTTTTTTAATTTAAAGGTTTTCTATGCATTTTTCAGAATGTATGGAATTCTATTTATTTACTACTACAAGTACAACATAGATATTAAGGTCTATTTGCAGGTGGAATTGTTGAATAGAGAACCTTCCAATAGTCTTGGTCGTGTCATGGTCTTGGTCTACGTGTGGTTCTAGAGGGGTTAGGTCTTGCTCTGGGTGTGGTTCTAGAGGGGTTAGGTCTTGCTCTGGGTGTGGTTCTACAGGGTTAGGTCTTGGTCTGGGTGTGGTTCTAGAGGGGTTAGTCTTGGTCTGGGTGTGGTTCTAGAGGGGTTAGGTCTTGGTCTGGGTGTGGTTCTAGAGGGGTTGGGTCTTGGTCTGGGTGTGGTTCTATAGGGGTTATGTCTTGCTCTGGGTGTGGTTCTAGAGGGGTTAGGTCTTGGTCTGGGTGTGGGTGTGGTTCTAGAGGGGTTAGGTCTTGCTCTGGGTGTGGTTCTAGAGGGGTTAGGTCTTGGTCTGGGTGTGGTTCTAGAGGGGTTAAGTCGTGGTGGTGGTGTTGTTGTGGTTCTAGAGGGGTTAGGTATTGGTCTGGGTGTGGTTCTAGAGGGGTTACGTTGTGGTGGTGGTGGTGTTGTTATGGTTCTAGAGGGGTTAGGTCGTGTTGGTGGTGTTGTTGTGGTTCTAGATGGGTTAAGTCGTGGTGGTGGTGTTGTTGTGGTTCCAGAGGGGTTAAGTCATGGTGTGGTGTTGTGGTTCTAGAGGGGTTAGGTCTTGGTCTGGGTGTGGTTCTAGAGAAGTTAAGTTGTTGTGGGGGTGTTGTTGTGGTTCTAGATGGGTTAGGTCTTGGTCTGGGTGTGGTTCTAGAGGGGTTAAGTCGTGGTGGTGGTGTTGTTGTGGTTCTAGAGGGTTTAGGTCTTGGTCTGGGTGTGGTTCTAGAAGGGTTAAGTTGTGGTGGGGGTGTGGTTCTAGAGGGGTTAGTTCTTGGTCTGGGTGTGGTTCTAGAGGGATTAAGTTGTGGTGGTGGTGTTGTTGTGGTTCTAGAGGAGTTAGGTCTTGGTCTGGGTGTGGTTCTAGATGGGTTAAGTCGTGGTGGTGGTGTTGTGGTTCTAGAGGGGTTAGGTCTTGGTCTGGGTGTGGTTCTATATGGGTTAAGTCGTGGTGGTGGTGGTGTGGTTCTAGAGGGGTTAGGTCTTGGTCTGGGTGTGGTTCTAGAGGGGTTAAGTCGTGGTGGTGGTGTGGTTCTAGAGGGGTTAGGTCTTGGTCTGGGTGTGGTTCTAGAGGGGTTAAGTCGTGGTGGTGGTGTTGTTGTGGTTCTAGAGGGGTTAGGTCTTGGTCTGGGTGTGGTTCTAGAGGGGTTAAGTTGTGGTGGTGGTGGTGTGTGGTCCTATAGGGGTTAAGTCGTGGTGGTGTTGTTGTGGTTCTAGAGGGTTTTTGTCATGGTGGTGTTGTTGTGGTTCTAGAGGGGTTAAGTCGTGGTGGTGTTGTTGTGGTCCTAGAGGGGTTAAGTCGTGGTGGTGTTGTTGTGGTCCTAGAGGGGTTAAGTCATGGTGGTGTTGTTATGGTTCTAGAGGGGTTAATTTGTGGTGTTGTTGTTGTGGTTCTAGAGGGGTTAGGTCTTGGTGGTGGTGTTGAGGTTCTAGAGGGGTTAAGTTGTGGTATTGTTGTTGTGGTTCTAGAGGGGTTAGGTCTTGGTGGTGGTGTTGTGGTTCTAGAGGGGTTAGGTCTTGGTGGTGGTGTTGTGGTTCTAGAGGGGTTAAGTCGTGGTGTGTTGTTGTGGTTCTAGAGGGGTTGGGTCTTGGTGTAGATGTAGTTGGTGATAAACTGGGTCTTGGTGTAGATATGGTTCCTTCTGGGTTGAGCCTTGGCCAAGAAGGGGGTTTTGAGAGTTCTGGTCTGGTTCTGGATATGGTAACTAAAGGATATGTTATTGGCATGGATGTGGTTCTTGAGGTTTCTAGTCTTGAACTAGATGTGGTCCCTAAGGGGGAGTCTTGGTCTAGATGTGGTTCCTAAGGGGTGGAGTCTTGGTCTAGATGGGATTCTCAAGGGTTCTAGTCTTGGTATTGGTCTGGATGTAGGATTCCAGGGGCCTGGTCTTGGTCTCGGTTTCCACGGCTCCGGTGTTGACTCCATCTCTGCAGGTTAGGGGCTGGAGGATTGATTCTAATACCCCACCAACTCTATTAGCACTGACCAGCACCCTGCCTCCTCCCACCCCACCCTGCTCTTGGTGAGTTTGGGAAACCCTGCTCTTGGTGAGTTTGGGAAACCCTGTTCTAGGTGAGTTTGGGAAACCCTGCTCTTGGTGAGTTTGGGAAACCCTGTTCTAGGTGAGTTTGGGAAACCCTGCTCTAGGTGAGTTTGGGAAACCCTGCTCTAGGTGAGTTTGGGAAACCCTGCTCTAGGTGAGTTTGGGAAACCCTGCTCTAGGTGAGTTTGGCAAACCCTGCTCTAGGTGAGTTTGGGAAACCCTGCTCTAGGTGAGTTTGGCAAACCCTGCTCTAGGTGAGTTTGGGAAACCCTGCTCTAGGTGAGTATGGGGGGGGGGGGGGGGGTGCTGGTCAGAGCTAATAGGGTTGGTGTGGTATTAGAATCACTGGGACCTTCTATTGATCTGAGACCTGCTATTTCACAATACACTCCAACACATTTCACAACACCACCCCTCCACAGCACGCACACTCACTCTTCTCACCTCCATCTTCAGTAGTACAGTTGACCTCGGTATTAGAAGTGTTGTAAGCCCCATTGGACACCTGCAGGGAAACCCTGTAGCGCGTGTTGGGCTGCAGGTCACCTATCACCGTGGAATCGACCCCAGGAAGGAAAGTCAGAGTTTGTCTGAGGTGAGAGGATTCGACCCTGAGGGTGTAGAGTTCCACCTCACCCTGGAGATCCTGTAGAGCTGAGGGGTGGAGAGAGACAGTTGACGGAAAACTCATTGTTATAATCAACATTTGGCGTCTGGTAGCCTAGCATTTAAGAGCGTTGGGCCAGTAACCGTAAGGTTGCTGGTACGAATCCCTGAGCCGACTAGGTGATGAATATGTAGATGTGCAATTGAGTAAGGCACTTAATCCTAATTGCTCCTGTAAATCGCTCTGGATAAGAGCGTCTGCTAAATTACTAAAATATAAAATGTAACATGACAGTATGGAAAAGGTTCCTAGAACAGCATAGTAGTCTCGTCCTACCCTACTGAATAAGGTCCTGCTTTTGTGAATAACAGTTCTAGTTCAGACTGTCATGACAGTATTATATATGGCACTAAAATATAGCTTCTTACAGGGTTCTGTCCAGCTGATGTGTATGGATGTATGGTCGATGGTCTGGACAGACAGAAAGGGCGGGTGGAGGGGTACTCCTGCCAGGGTAATACCCGTAGCCAGCTGTCCTGTAGAGTAGCCCACGTCATTATAGACCAGTAACTGGTACTGGTACCATGTGAACCTACATCGTCAAAATGAACCAAGCAAAGGTTAGACAACACACACTTGCATTCAGGCACATACAAAGACACGCACACATGCAGTCACACACACATACTGTACCAAAATACATCCTGTTTCAAAAGTGGTGCAATATCTAGGCTAATACAAAACAATAACTAGCAACAAGGGCTAACACGAATTTCAACGGCAATCGATTATATTTCCACTATGAACAATCTAGGCCAGCACAGCAGCGAAAGTCCAGAAAACTGCTTAAACTGCTTATGTATCTAAAAGTGTCTAACTTGAAGCTAGAGTAAACGTCAGTAGTGGAGAGAGAAGCCTTTTAGCAAGCACAGGGACAAAATCAGCTGCTGCCGAGTGCCAGCCAGAGATTAGCACGAAATAATTAAATTATTTGAATATTTGCTTAATGTATCTTTGAGCGGCATTAAAAGATGGCATCGGAGCGCGAAACAGCTCTGTACACAGTGGCGGCGGTTTGCTCTAAAGCTAATTTTGGTAATCTCACCTGCTAAGGCCTTTATCTTGGTGAAACAATTTGTCTCCGGCGTAAACATTGAACCAGCGATGGAGATCTGCCGGGGGCTGCGTGGCCAGCGGCTGGCGGCTTTTACGTCTGAGCAGCTCGTATCTGAGGACCACACCAAACACACGGATAATCACACACACATACACACACAAACACAGTCTATTTCCCTCTATCCCTCTATTCTCTTTCTCTCTCTGTCTCTCTCTTTCCACCCCTCTCTGTCTCTTTCTCTGTAACTCTATCCCTCTATTCTCTTTCTCTCTCTGTCTTTCTCTTTCCACCCCTCTCTGTCTCTTTCTCTGTAACTCTATCCCTCTATTCTCTTTCTCTCTGTCTTTCTCTTTCCACCCCTCTCTGTCTCTTTCTCTGTAACTCTATCCCTCTATTCTCTTTCTCTCTCTGTCTTTCTCTTTCCACCCCTCTCTGTCTCTTTCTCTGTAACTCTATCCCTCTATTCTCTTTCTCTCTCTGTCTCTCTCTTTCCACCCCTCTCTGTCTCTTTCTCTGTAACTCTATCCCTCTATTCTCTTTCTCTCTCTGTCTTTCTCTTTCCACCCCTCTCTGTCTCTTTCTCTGTAACTCTATCCCTCTATTCTATTTCTCTCTCTGTCTCTCTCTTTCCACCCCTCTCTGTCTCTTTCTCTGTAACTCTATCCCTCTATTCTTTTTCTCTCTCTGTCTCTCTTTCCACCCCTCTCTGTCTCTTTCTCTGTAACTCTATCCCTCTATTCTATTTCTCTCTCTGTCTCTCTCTTTCCACCCCTCTCTGTCTCTTTCTCTGTAACTCTATCCCTCTATTCTATTTCTCTGTCTCTCTCTTTCCACCCCTCTCTGTCTCTTTCTCTGTAACTCTATCCCTCTATCACTCTTTCTTTCTTCTGCAGTCTCTCTCTCTCCCTCTCTATTCTCTAATTCCTGTGGTGTTAGTGTTATTCACTCTCACAGTGATGTTAATGTGAGCTGCAATCAGGAGGGCAGGCCTTAATTCCAGCTTTCATAAACCAACTTAAACAAACACACTGATCTGAGCTGTGGAGGGGAAAGTACTCATGAATTGTAATGGTTTACCATGAAAACAGACTGTTATTTAGCTCCTAATCGTGACGAGAACAGAGTAGGAACTAAAGTGGTAAACACTCACACACACAGATAACGAGCTAGATAATTAACACTCATGTTAACGCAAGTCTCTGTCTGGTTCAGTGAAGAGTGTGTGAGACTATTCAGAGTAATACATATATGGATGTTGGATGCTAGTGCTGTGTAGATGTTGGATACTAGTGCTACGTAGATGTTGGATGCTAGTGCTGCGTAGATGTTGGATACTAGTGCTACGTAGATGTTGGATATTTGTGCTACGTAGATGTTGGATACTAGTGCTACGTAGATGTTGGATGCTAGTGCTACGTAGATGTTGGACACTAGTGCTATGTAGATTTCGGATACTAGTGCTATGTAGATGTTGGATATTTGTGCTACGTAGATGTTGGATACTAGTGCTACGTAGATGTTGGATACTAGTGCTACGTAGATGTTGGATACTAGTGCTACGTAGATGCTGGATACTAGTGCTACGTAGATGTTGGATGCTAGTGCTACGTAGATGTTGGATACTAGTGCTACGTAGATGTTGGATGCTAGTGCTACGTAGATGTTGGATACTAGTGCTACGTAGATGCTGGATACTAGTGCTACGTAGATGTTGGATACTAGTGCTACGTAGATGTTGGATACTAGTGCTACGTAGATGTTGGATACTAGTGCTACGTAGATGTTGGATGCTAGTGCTACGTAGATGTTGGATGCTAGTGCTACGTAGATGTTGGATACTAGTGCTACGTAGATGCTGGATGCTAGTGCTGTGTAGATGTTGGATACTAGTGCTACGTAGATGTTGGATGCTAGTGCTGTGTAGATGTTGGATACTAGTGCTACGTAGCTGTTGGATGCTAGTGCTACGTAGATGTTGGATACTAGTGCTACGTAGCTGTTGGATGCTAGTGCTACGTAGATGTTGGATACTAGTGCTATGTAGATGTTGGATGCTAGTGCTGCGTAGATGTTGGATGCTAGTGCTGTGTAGATGTTGGATGCTAGTGCTACGTAGATGTTGGATGCTAGTGCTACGTAGATGCTGGATGCTAGTGCTGTGTAGATGTTGGATACTAGTGCTATGTAGATGTTGGATGCTAGTGATATGTAGATGTTGGATGCTAGTGCTGCGTAGATGTTGGATGCTAGTGCTGTGTAGATGTTGGATGCTAGTGCTATGTAGATGTTGGATGCTAGTGCTACGTAGATGTTGGATGCTAGTGCTACGTAGATGTTGGATGCTAGTGCTACGTAGATGTTGGATGCTAATGCTGTGTAGATGTTGGATGCTAGTGCTACGTAGATGTTGGATACTAGTGCTACGTAGATGCTGGATGCTAGTGCTACGTAGATGTTGGATGCTAGTGCTACGTAGATGTTGGATGCTAGTGCTATGTAGATGTTGGATGCTAGTGGTACGTAGATGTTGGATGCTAGTGCTACGTAGATGTTGGTTGCTAGTGCTATGTAGATGTTGAATGCTAGTACTATGTAGAAGTTGGATGCTAAGCTATGTAGATGTTGGATGCTAGTGCTGTGTAGATGTTGGATGCTAGTGCTACGTAGAAGTTGGATGCTAAGCTATGTAGATGTTGGATGCTAGTGCTATATAGATGTTGGATGCTAGTGCTACGTGGAAGTTAGATGCTAAGCTATGCAGATGTTGGATGTTAGTGCTACGTAGAAGTTGGATGCTAAGCTATGTAGATGTTGGATGCTAGTGCTATATAGATGTTGGATGCTAGTGCTGTGTAGATGTTGGATGCTAGTGCTACGTAGATGTTGGATACTAGTGCTACGTAGATGTTGGATGCTAGTGCTACGTAGATGTTGGATGCTAGTGCTGCGTAGATGTTGGATACTAGTGCTACGTAGCTGTTGGATGCTAGTGCTACGTAGATGTTGGATACTAGTGCTGCGTAGATGTTGGATACTAGTGCTACGTAGCTGTTGGATACTAGTGCTACGTAGATGTTGGATACTAGTGCTACGTAGATGTTGGATACTAGTGCTACGTAGATGTTGGATGCTAGTGCTACGTAGATGTTGGATGCTAGTGCTGCGTAGATGTTGGATACTAGTGCTACGTAGATGCTGGATGCTAGTGCTACGTAGCTGTTGGATGCTAGTGCTACGTAGATGTTGGATACTAGTGCTATGTAGATGTTGGATGCTAGTGCTGCGTAGATGTTGGATGCTAGTGCTACGTAGATGTTGGATGCTAGTGCTACGTAGATGCTGGATGCTAGTGCTACGTAGATGCTGGATGCTAGTGCTGTGTAGATGTTGGATACTAGTGCTACGTAGCTGTTGGATGCTAGTGCTACGTAGATGTTGGATACTAGTGCTATGTAGATGTTGGATGCTAGTGCTGCGTAGATGTTGGATGCTAGTGCTGTGTAGATGTTGGATACTAGTGATATGTAGATGTTGGATGCTAGTGCTGCGTAGATGTTGGATGCTAGTGCTGTGTAGATGTTGGATGCTAGTGCTATGTAGATGTTGGATGCTAGTGCTACGTAGATGTTGGATGCTAGTGCTACGTAGATGTTGGATGCTAGTGCTACGTAGATGTTGGATGCTAATGCTGTGTAGATGTTGGATGCTAGTGCTACGTAGATGTTGGATACTAGTGCTACGTAGATGCTGGATGCTAGTGCTACGTAGATGTTGGATGCTAGTGCTACGTAGATGTTGGATGCTAGTGCTATGTAGATGTTGGATGCTAGTGGTACGTAGATGTTGGATGCTAGTGCTACGTAGATGTTGGTTGCTAGTGCTATGTAGATGTTGAATGCTAGTACTATGTAGAAGTTGGATGCTAAGCTATGTAGATGTTGGATGCTAGTGCTGTGTAGATGTTGGATGCTAGTGCTACGTAGAAGTTGGATGCTAAGCTATGTAGATGTTGGATGCTAGTGCTATATAGATGTTGGATGCTAGTGCTACGTGGAAGTTAGATGCTAAGCTATGCAGATGTTGGATGTTAGTGCTACGTAGAAGTTGGATGCTAAGCTATGTAGATGTTGGATGCTAGTGCTATATAGATGTTGGATGCTAGTGCTGTGTAGATGTTGGATGCTAGTGCTACGTAGAAGTTGGATGCTAAGCTATGTAGATGTTGGATGCTAGTGCTATATAGATGTTGGATGCTAGTGCTGTGTAGATGTTGGATGCTAAGCTATGTAGATGTTGGATGCTAGTGCTATATAGATGTTGGATGCTAGTGCTACGTAGAAGTTGGATGCTAAGCTATGCAGATGTTGGATGTTAGTGCTATGTCTGATCTTAGCATACTGGGGCTCAGCTACAGCAGCTGCTTGAACTCTAACTGACCATCATCTACTTTACAACCTGACACATTTACACACAGATTTACCTTTCTGCATATTATTTGTGTTGTGTATCTCTATCTCACAACTAGAACCCTGGGTTTCCCTAAACTAAGTGGCCTGGTAATAATACAACATTTACCTGAGGTTAGGTCCGTTGGGCCTGTCGGGAGGTTGCCAGGATACGGCCAGGAAGGACTCACTGATGGCCACCACTGCCAGTGGTGCCAGGTCCTGGGGGATTGTGGGTAGTGTAGTAACGGCAGTGGGCAGGCTCTCTGTGCAACCCCCAATAAGGCCACCCCCGGAGGAGCAGGCCAGGACGGTGACCAAGTAGTCAGTGTAGGGCACCAGGTCTGTTACCGTGACGGTGAGGTTGGACAGGTCGTCGTGGGATACGCGCGGGTCGGGAAGGCGGATCTCATAGCGGTCGATCACTCCGTTAGCAATGACAGGAGGGGACCACATGACCTGAGGAGAGAGGGAGGGAGGCACACACAAACACGCACACAAACACACACAGACACACACACAAACACACACAGACACGCACACAAACACACACAGACACGCACTCAAACACACACAGACACATACACAAACACACACGCACACAAACACACATACACACACACAAACACACACAGACACGCACACAAACACACACGCACAAAGTCATGTGGATATTCTCAATTCTTACCAGGGAAACACTGAAGGCTATGCAATCAACTGACATCATCTCTCCCAGAGTGCAGTGCAGAGGTGCAAGCGGCCGAGGGAGGCCTGTGATTGGCAGTTCAGAATGTTATGTGCTTTAGAACGCTTTTAGATGGATGAGTTCCAGGAAGTGAGGTTGTACTGTACAGTGTGTGCGTGTGTGCAAACAGCGCATGTGTGTGTGCTTGAGCATGCCTACGTGTGTATGTATGTATGGGAATTAAATGCTTGTGTGTGTGCGTACAGCTCTGCACCGTGCAGAAAGAGAGAGAGACACCCTGACATTGACCTGAGTGGCAGATTCCCTTCAACATATTTAAAACAGATTTCATCCTTGCAGGCCAACATGCTAAAATAATGAAACCGCAGTAATGGAATTGTTATATACAAAAACTACAGCATGTTGCCTAGCTAGCGCTGCCTGCGTGTGATTTTGTCAGCATTTCAGGGAATTAAAAAGGCTAACAATGTGTGGAATTGCTGTGCAGTGTGTGTGTGATTAGGAAGAGGAATTCAACTGCTCTGATTTTCGGTAAATAGGTGAGAAAATTAGTTAATGGTGTGACCCGTAACACACACACACACATATACACAGACATTTACACACACACATGCATAGGGTGGGGTGGCGTTAGGTAGCTCATTTGCCAGAGTGCGGGTGCTCACGGATGTCATTTCCAGATTGAATGGCCTGATGTAATCTATGGATGGTGGAGATCAGAGAGGAGAGAGATAGAGGCCTGGGACTGACAGGTACAGGAAAGGGCTATTCACATACACACACACACACCACCTATAAGTAAGGGCTCAGGGCTGTGTGTGTGTGTGTGTCTGTGTGTGTGTTTGGCGTGTGTGTGTGTGTGTGTGTGTGTGTGTATATGTCCATGTGTGCGTTTGGCGTGTGTGTGTGTGTGTGTGTGTGTGTGTGTGTGTGTGTGTGTGTGTGTGTGTGTGTGTGTGTGTGTGTGTGTGTGTGTGTGTGTGTGTGCATGTGTGCGTTTGGCGTGTGTGTGTGTGCGTGATGGCCTTCACTTCCCTTTCCTTCAATTTCTAAATAACTAGGAAAACACAGGAATAAAAACAAAAAAAAACAAAGCTTAGCTGAAAAAGAAGTAACAAATCACCACTAGCTGTGAATAAACACACCAAACACTAGACTGCAGGAAGCCCCAGTGATTGCTAAGACAACCAGACAAAACACACTGAGACCATTGAACCAGTCTGTTGGTAAATAAATAAACTGCTGAATAAACTGCTAAATATGCAAATAGCAGAACCAGTCTTAGCGTCTTACATGTGTAACTCTTCTCACCTCGTTAGCCATGTAAACGCAGCTGTTAACAAATTAATGAAATAGTCTGAAAAAACAACAACAAATAGAAGTCAGGGTTGGGGGAAATGAATTATTCAAACTAGTTTATGTAAATAGCGTCTTTGTTTGAAGTCACCAGCACTTCAGTCTGTGTTTCTGGCACTTTCTCAAGACTAGAGGAAGAGACAGAGAAGTGTGTGTGTGTGTGTGTGTGTGTGTGTGTGTGTGTGTGTGTGTGTGTGTGTGTGTGTGTGTGTGTGTGTGTGTGTGTGTGGGGGTGTGTGTGTGGGGGTGTGTGTGGGGGTGTGTGTGTGTGTGTTTGTGTGTGTACGTGTGGACCCCCTGTGCGTGTGTGTGTGTGTGGAGTCTGTGGGTGTATTGGTACAAAGAAGAGGACCGCTAAGCTGCAAAGCCTGTTTGGTGACATGAATTCCCCCTGAATGGTGTTTGTCAGGCAGCAAGGCCCTGGTAGCTAGGCCTCTCTCTCTCTCTCTGGAGACCCCTCTATTCAACCAGCAGGCACACTGCTAGGGTTTATACCACCTTAAAACACTGATAGCACCCTGGATGGAATTACTCATGTTCTGGGAAGAAGCTGTATTGTTCTTAGTAAAGTACCAGAGGAGGTAGGATTGAGGTAAAGGCAAGCTTAGTCTGAGATGTATATAGTAATCATGAATGGAAAATAGTTGGATTCTCAGCTTCCAGTATGATTTTAAAGAGAGAGGCAGACGGGAACAAGAAAGAGAAAGAAAGGAAAGAGAAAAAGAGAGAGATCAGTAGATGGAGAGAGCAGTTGTGCTGGTATCTGATACGTATTCATTCCATGCTTCCTGACAACAAATTGCAATTTAATACAGAGCGAGAGAGAGAGTTATACCTGGGTCTCAGTGAACACGATTGTTTTTTTGCATTACCACAGTCAGACATAAACAGGAAGCGTGTAATTGTGCTGAACCAGGAAGAAACACTAAGAAACAAATGACCTCTGACCCCTAAAGCATCGTGACGACATGGTTGTGTCTGAAATGATGACAGGAATTAGCATTTTCATACAGTTAGCATTAGTGCAGGGGCGTGTGCATATGAATGTATGTGTGCATGAGTGTGTGTGTGGGCGGGACGTGATGGGTTCATTTAGATGTCTTCATTCATACTTAGCTAGAGTCTTGTTAATATGGCCGACAGGAAGGAATTCACTACAGACAGGGTCGTGACCCTGCCTACTTCCTGAAGGGGACCTTGAGTTTAGTGACTGTCTGAAACACCGTTTTGTAAGTGTGTGTGTGCATTTTGTAAGTGTGTGTGTGCATTTTTTAAGTGTGTGTGTGTGTGTCCGTTTTGTAAGAGTGTGTGTGTGCGTTTTGTAAGTGTGTGTGTGTGCGTTTTGTAAGTGTGTGTGTGTGCGTTATATGAGAGCGAGAGAGCTCAGGGAGGGAACTGTTCAAAATGACTAAACACAATATAAGCATGAATACCAATATGACATTGGTCTATGTACTCTAGTGTTTCAAAGAATGTCAACCACAACTTGAGGTACATACATCTTATTGGCTGGTTAGCTGAGACATGGTCTGTTATTGGCTTAGTAACAGCACCAAAACCCAAACTAAAGTCACAACACCCACACCTCCACACAACCACCAACCTGCAGTGAGTCCGGTCCCAGCACATCTACCCGTGGTGGGACTAGACCGGCAGGGCGAGAGGGTCTGGTGGTGATGTTAGCCCAGGCACTAGTGTTAGATCCAGCCTGTGTGCTGGCCACTAGGCGGTACTGGTAGGAGGTCCAGGGGCTGAGGGCTGAGGAGTGGTCCAGATAGGAGAGGGGAGGAGGGGACGGGGGAAGTCTGACCACTGTAGATACCTGCTGGGTGCCTCTCACACTCCTTTCCACCACCCATCTACAAACACATGGATAGGAATTATAATTATTATAAAACATGTAATATGCAAATCTAGACAGGAAGAGAACACAGATGGAAACTGAAATTCATAACATTTTCGGTTGTAGTTCATTTAAATATTCCCTATATAGTGCACTCTGTTTTACTATGTTTCACTCTGTTTTATTATGTTTCACTCTGTTTTATTATGTTTCACTCTGTTTTACTATGTTTCACTCTGTTTTACTATGTTTCACTATGTTTCACTCTGTTTTACTATGTTTCACTCTGTTTCACTCTGTTTCACTATGTTTTATTATGTTTCACTCTGTTTTACTATGTTTCACTCTGTTTTACTATGTTTCACTCTGTTTCACTATGTTTTATTATGTTTCACTCTGTTTTATTATGTTTCACTCTGTTTTACTATGTTTCACTCTGTTTCACTCTGTTTTACTATGTTTCACTCTGTTTCACTATGTTTCACTATGTTTTATTATGTTTCACTCTGTTTTACTATGTTTCACTCTGTTTCACTATGTTTTATTATGTTTCACTCTGTTTTATTATGTTTCACTCTGTTTTACTATGTTTTATTATGTTTTACTATGTTTTACTATGTTTCACTATGTTTTACTATGGTTTACTATGTTTTACTATGTTTCACTATGTTTTATTATGTTTCACTATGTTTTACTATGTTTTACTATGTTTCACTATGTTTTACTATGTTTTACTATGTTTCACTATGTTTTACTATGTTTCACTATGTTTTACTATGGTTTACTATGTTTTACTATGTTTTACTATGTTTCACTATGTTTTATTATGTTTCACTATGTTTTATTATGTTTCACTATGTTTTATTATGTTTTACTATGTTTCACTATGTTTTATAATGTTTCACTATGTTTTACTATGTTTTATTATGTTTTACTATGTTTTATTATGTTTCACTATGTTTTATTATGTTTCACTATGTTTCACTATGTTTTACTATGTTTTATTATGTTTCACTATGTTTTACTATGTTTCACTGTGTTTCACTATGTTTTATTATGTTTCACTATGTTTTACTATGTTTTACTATGTTTTATTATGTTTTACTATGTTTTATTATGTTTCACTATGTTTTATTATGTTTCACTATGTTTTACTATGTTTTACTATGTTTTATTATGTTTCACTATGTTTTACTATGTTTCACTGTGTTTCACTATGTTTTATTATGTTTTACTATGTTTCACTATGTTTTACTATGTTTTATTATGTTTCACTATGTTTTATTATGTTTCACTATGTTTTATTATGTTTCACTATGTTTTATTATGTTTCACTATGTTTTACTATGTTTTATAATGTTTCACTATGTTTTATTATGTTTCACTATGTTTTACTATGTTTTATTATATTTCACTATGTTTTACTATGTTTTATAATGTTTCACTATGTTTTATTATGTTTCACTATGTTTTACTATGTTTTATTATATTTCACTATGTTTTATTATGTTTCACTATGTTTTACTATGTTTTATAATGTTTCACTATGTTTTATTATGTTTCACTATGTTTTATTATGTTTCACTATGTTTTATTATGTTTCACTATGTTTTACTATGGTTTACTATGTTTTACTATGTTTTACTATGTTTCACTATGTTTTACTATGTTTCACTATGTTTTACTATGGTTTACTATGTTTTACTATGTTTTACTATGGTTTACTATGTTTTACTATGTTTCACTATGTTTTACTATGGTTTACTATGTTTTACTATGTTTAATTATGTTTCACTATGTTTTACTATGTTTTATTATGTTTTACTATGTTTTATTATGTTTTACTATGTTTTATTATGTTTTACTATGTTTCACTATGTTGTACTATGGTTTACTATGTTTTACTATGGCCACATTTACGAGGGCCACATGATGCTGTCCAAAGTAGAGCACACCATGGGGAATAGAGTGTTATTAAAGCCATCATCTCTTGTTATGATGTCTCACCCCTCCAGTTCTCCGTTGCTCCTCTCCGGGGCTCCCCAGGACAGCAGTACTGAGGTGGGGGTGTCAGAGTAGAGGTGGGGAACTGGGACCCCCTCCGGTGGGGCAGCGGGGGTATGGAAGGACTGGGACTCCACAGAGAGAGTACACCCTGCCGGGGTACAGGCCTCCACCTAACAGCACGACAGAGGACAATACAGTTAGACAGGCATAGACTTTAATGTGTTTAATCATCAATAGGTGTTATTATTGTATTATTGCTCCATCCATCCATCCATCACACCAAACCATACTCCCACCCACCTGCAGCCTGTAGAGTTGGTAGGGCAGGAGGTTATAGAGGCTGTAACTGGTAGTGTTGCCTGGTACTGTAGCAGTGATGTGTGACAGGGACAGGGTGGAGGTGAGGTGTAGAGTGTAATGGGTGATCACCCCGTTGGGCTGGGCTGGGGGGGCCCAGGAGACTGACACACTATGCGACTGGAGGGCTGACACCACAGGGGGGTCCACAGGACCTGGACCTAGAGGGTGGGAGTGGGGGCAGGAGAGAGGGAAGGGGGAGAGAGAGGGAGAAAGAAAGGGAGGGAGAGAGAGACAAAATGGACAACAATAAACACAGGGTTAGATGGTTCCCAAACTCCCTACTCTCGCTCTCATGATTGCCAACCTGATTGGTTTGATTTTTTCCTCTTTTCCTGAACACCTTACACACCAAACCCAGTCTGTCTACTAAGGTCTAGGACAGGTGTTACAAAACTACACTGAACAAAAAGATAAACACAACATGTTAAAAAGTGTTAGTCCCATGATCCCAGAAATGTTCCATACACACAAAAAGCTTAATTCTCTCAAATTTTGTGCACCAATTTGTTTACATCCCTGTTAGTGAGCATTTCTCCTTTGCCAAGATAATCCATCCACCTGACAGGTGTGGCATATCAAGAAGCTGATTAAACAGCATGATCATTACACAGGTGCACCTTGAGCTGGGGACAATAAAAGTCCATTCTAAAATGTGCAGTTTTGTCTCACAACACAATGCCACAGATCTCTCAAGTTTTATGGGACTGTGCAATTGGCATGATGACTGCCGGAATGTCCACCAGAGCTATTGCCAGATAATTTAATGTTAATTTCTCTACCATAAATCACCTCCGACATCGTCTTAGAGAATTTTGCAGTACATCCAACCGGCCTCACAACACGTACTGTACGGCGTCATGTGGGCGAGTGGTTTGCTGATGTCAACGTTGTAAACAGAGTGCCCCATGGTGGCGGTGGGGTTATGGTATGGGCAGGCAAAAGCTACGGACAACAAACAAAATTGAATTTTATCAATGGCAATTTGAATGCACAGAAATACCATGACAAGATCCTGAGGCCCATTGTGAAGCCCATTGTGAAGCCCATTGTGAGGCCCATTGTGAAGCCCATTGTGAGGCCCATTGTGAGGCCCATTGTGAGGCCCATTGTGAAGCCCATTGTGAAGCCACATTGTGAGGCCCATTGTGAAGCTCATTGTGAGGCCCATTGTGAAGCCCATTGTGAGGCCCATTTCTTTTAAGGTATCTGTGACCAAAAGATGCATACCTGTATCCCCAGTCATGTGAAATCCATAGATTAGGTCCTAATTAATACATTATAGTTGACTGAGTTCCTCATATGAACTTTAACACAGTAAAATCGTTGAAATTGTTACATGTTGCATTTTAGTTTTTGTTCAGTAAACCTAATTTCTTGTTACAGTGACTACAGCCTTTTAGTGGAAAAGAACAAAGGAAAAAGAGGGATTATTATTTCATCAATGTGGAAGGAAGAAAAGCCCGAACGTTTTGCTGGCCCCTCGCACTCGCTAAATGATCTGATTTGCACATCGCTGTGTGTGCCCTCGGTTCTAATCCCAGGAATAGGGCCCTCCAAATCACTGTTTGTCCTTGTGATGTCACTCTTGACGTTCCGTTGTCAAATGAGAATTCCGCCACACTCTCTCTTCTCATCTCCTTGCTTCTCACCACACACGCACGCACGCACGCACGCACGCACGCACGCACGCACGCACGCACACACACACACACACACACACACACACACACACACACACACACACACACACACACACACACACACACACACACACACACACACACACACACACACACAACAAGGAATCCTTCACACACATCTAGTGTACGACAGCTCCGGTCATTTTCATAATTTGATCAAATAATTTATATGTTTAAAGATAATGTTTAAATAATTCCACTCTGAAACCATATAATTGTATGAAATTTATTAGAATCATAAAACTATAATCTGATGATGTGTGTAGTTTTATTCAGAATTAGAACAAGGACCTTTTGTTCCTTTTTAGTATGTAAGCAGGGTGCAAGTGTGAAACAAATGATAAGAGGAGCTATCGACAGACAAGCTGGACTACTGTGTTCCTTACAGGACATTCTGTCTCCACCCGTGGACGGGAGAAACTGTTAGGCTTGCAGAAGATTATGAAACATGTTGCAGATTAAACAATGTATCTGTGTAGTGGAAAAACACAGACTGTCTGAGCAAGGCGTAGCTTAAGATTTGAACTTGTTTGTGTGTGTTATAAAGACTGGGTTGCATTTTTGATGTTGCAACGTTCCCGTGAATAAACATTTTGACTATTGTAAGCTGGGACTCTTGTCTGTATCATTCAACCAGAATCTTACAAACTCTGGGTTGCAGACTGAGTAGATTCATTTAAGTTCATGAACATTGATAACATAATTCTCAAAACATAATTACACACAGGAATGCAGGCACACACACATTCACATCGATGTACAATATGCACACACACACACACACACACACACACACACACACACACACACACACACACACACACACACACACACACACACACACACACACACACACACACACACACACACACACACACACACACATCGATGTACAATATGCACACACACACACATATGTACACACACTTTCTTTATTGCAGGGTGAGCTGATGAAACAAGGGGCGATAACAAGGCTCTGAAGGCCTTAGTTTGCAGAAGCGTGACACAGCGGTAGAGCTGCAGTCTACTTTGCACATGTTGTCTAGCAGCGACATAGGACCGAATCCCACCCCAGACACTTTCTCACGGTTTCCCCTCTACAACTACAGCCCTCTACATCTACATTCCTCACTGTCTAAATAAAGATAAAAATATGGAAGACCAACGAGTCTCCTCTAAAGGCCTTTCTCCATACCTGATGGTCAAATGCCGACCCTTCTACCTCCCGAGGGAGTTTTCAGCTGTTATCTTGACTGTTGTATACATTCCACCTCAGGATAAAACATCCTGTCTTGTCGCCAGCAATTTTAATTCATTAAGACACGTGACGCCCAACTTCCATCAACACGTCTCCTTCGCAATTAGGGGTGATAAAGTCCTAGACCACTGTCACTGTCACGCCCTGACCGTAGATTGCTTTGTATGTTTCTATTTTTAGTTTGGTCAGGGTGTGATGTGGGTGGGTATTCTATGTCTGGGTATTCTATGTTGTAGGTCTATGTTTTCTGTTTCTGTGTGTTTGGCCTGGTGTGGTTCCCAATCAGAGGCAGCTGTCTATCGTTGTCTCTGATTGGGAGCCATATTTAGGTAGCCTGTTTTCCCACTTTTGTTGGTGGGTGATTGTTTCCTGTTTAGTGTTTTGTTTCACCTTTCAGGACTGTTCGTTTGTCGTTTTTGTTGTTTGTCAAGTGTTTTCGTATTTTATTAAAAAAAATATGACCACTTACCACACTGCACCTTGGTCCTCCTCTCCTTCTCCAGACGACAATCGTTACAGTCACTCTACCCACAAGCAAGCATACAAGGCCCTCCCTCGTCCGCTTTTCGGCAAATCAGACTCTGTACTCCTGCTTCCTGTTTACAAGGAAGCATAGTCAACTTCCACACACCACTGACAAACACACTTACCCCACCAGACATTCACCAGGGGTCTTTTCACAGTCCCCAGGTCCAGAACAAATTCAAGGAAATGTACAGTATTATACAGAGCCATGAGTGCATGGTACTCCCTTCCCTCTCATATAGTACAAGTGAACAGCAAACCTGGTTTAAAAAACAAATAAAGCAACACCTCACGGCCCAACGCCTCTCCCCCATGTGACCTTCTTGTGTATGTACTGACATGTACGTGGAACTCATAGATGCACACTTCATGTTTTTAAATGTATATACACTACTGTTCAAAAGTTTGGAGTCACTTAGAAATGTCCTTGTTTTTGAAAGAAAAGCACATTTTTTGTCCATTAAAAGAACATCAAATTGATCAGAAATACAGTGCAGACATTGTTAAAGTTGTAAATGTAGCTGGAAACGGCAAATTTTGAATGGAATATCTACATAGGCGTACAGAGGCCCATTACCATTAGCACTTCTGTGTTCCAATGGCACGCTGTGTTAGCTAATCCAAGTTGATCATTTTAAAAAGCTGGTGGGAGGCCCCGGTGCACAACTGAGCAACAGGACAAGTACATTAGAGGGTCTAGTTCAAGAAACAGACGCCTCACAAGTCCTCAACTGGCAGCTTCATTAAATAGTACACGCAAAGCACCAGTCTCAACGTCAACAGTGAAGAAGCGACTCCAGGATGCTGGCCTTCTAGGCAGAGTTGCAAAGAAAAAGGCATATCTCAGACTGGCCAATAAAAAGAAAAGATTAAGATGGGCAAAAGAACACAGACACTGGACAGAGGCAACATCTCCTCCGCCACACTGACCCTCAACACGGGGGCCCCACAGGGGTGTGTTCTTATTCCCCTCCTGTACTCCTTGCTCACCCACAACTGAAGGCCACACGCAACTCCAACACCACCATCAATTTTGCAGACGACACGATGGTTGTATGCCTGATCACGTGATAGCAGCAAGCACAACCCCATCCACATAGACGGAGTGGATAGTGTCGAGAGCTTCAAGTTGCTCAGTGTCCAAATCACTAAGGACTTAAAATGGTCCACTCACACGCACACAGTTGTGACGAAGGCACAACAGCCCCTCTTCCCCCTCAGGAGGTTGAAAAGGTTTGGAATGGGCCCTCAAATCATCAAAAAGTTCTACAGTTGCACCACTGAGAGCATCTTGACTGGCTGCATCACTACTTGGTATGGCAACAGCACCGCATTCGATCGCATGGCGCTACAGAGAGTGGTGCAGACAGCCCAGTGTATCACTGGGACTGAGGTCCCTGCCATCCACGACCTCTATATCAGGCGGTGTGAAAGGAAGGTCTGGAAAATAGTTAAAGACTCCAGCCAACCAAGCCATAGACTGTTCTCTCTGCTTCCGCACGGCAATCTGTACTGGTGCATCAAGTCTGACACAAGAAGCTCCTGAACACCTTCTATCCCCAAGCCATAAGACTGCTAAATAGCTAACAGAACACACACATAGCATGTGCACACATTTATACTGACTCACACGCACACACACTTACATACATTCATAATTTAAGCTGCTGCTACTCTGTTTATCATATATCCTGATGCCTAGTCACCTTACCCCTATACATATCTACCTCTATCGATCCAGTGTCCCTGCAAATTATAATATTGGTATTGGAACTGACCCTGTATATAGCTTCTAACTTTCTTCTGTTCTTATTTCTTATTTTTATTTCTTATGTATTTCTGTTCTAACTTATGTTATTTTTTGTCCTACATTAATATGGATTACTGGATTGTTGGGTTTGGAGAATGCAAGAAAGGCATTTCACTGTAATTGTGCACGTGACATTAAAACTTGATACTCTAGCATCCCCCTTGAAAAGCCTCACCCCCTTGAAATTTGCGTTACCCCATAGCTTCTCAACATAGCATAAGTGAAACTGGTTTGTCAGTCTGGTATGTTAGGGGCTAACTAGGGGGAGTGTGGTCTGTTAGGGGCTAACTAAGGGGAGTGTGGTCTTTTAGGGGCTAACTAGGGGGAGTGTGGTCTGTTAGGGGCTAACTAGGGGGAGTGTGGTCTGTTAGGGGCTAACTAGGGGGAGTGTGGTCTGTTAGGGGCTAACTAGGGGGAGTGTGGTCTGTTACGGGCTAACTAGGGAGAGTGTGGTCTGTTAGGGGCTAACTAGGGGGAGTGTGGTCTGTCAGGGGCTAATTAGGGGGAGTGTGGTCTGTTAGGGGCTAACTAGGGGGAGTGTGGTCTGTTAGGGGCTAACTAGGGGGAGTGTGGTCTGTTAGGGGCTAACTAGGGGGAGTGAGGTCTGTTAGGGGCTAACTAGGGGGATTGTGGTCTGTTAGGGGCTAACTAGGGGGAGTCTGGTCTGTTAGGGGCTAACTAGGGGGAGTGTGGTCTGTTAGGGGCTAACTAGGTGGAGTGTGGTCTGTTAGGGGCTAACTAGGTGGAGTGTGGTCTGTTAGGGGCTAACTAGGGGGAGTGTGGTCTGTTAGAGGCTAACTAGGGGGAGTGTGGTCTGTTAGGGGCTAACTAGGGGGCGTGTGGTCTGTTAGGGGCTAACTAGGGGGAGTGTGATCTGTTAGGGGCTAACTAGGGGGAGTCTGGTCTGTTAGGGGCTAACTAGGGGGAGTGTGGTCTGTTAGGGACTAACTAGGTGGAGTGTGGTCTGTTAGGGGCTAACTAGGGGGAGTGTGGTCTGTTAGGGGCTAACTAGGGGGAGTGTGGTCTGTTAGGGGCTAACTAGGGGGAGTGTGGTCTGTCAGGGGCTAACTAGGGGGAGTGTGGTCTGTTAGGGGCTAACTAGGGGGAGTGTGGTCTGTTAGGGGCTAACTAGGGGGAGTGTGGTCTGTTAGGGGCTAACTAGGGGGAGTGTGGTCTGTTAGGGGCTAACTAGGGGGCGTGTGGTCTGTCAGGGGCTAACTAGGGGGAGTGTGGTCTGTTAGGGGCTAACTAGGGGGAGTGTGGTCTGTTAGGGGCTAACTAGGGGGAGTGTGGTCTGTTAGGGGCTAACTAGGGGGAGTGTGGTCTGTTAGGGTTTAACTAGGGGGAGTGTGGTCTGTTAGGGGCTAACTAGGGGGAGTGTGGTCTGTTAGGGGCTAACTAGGGGGAGTGTGGTCTGTTAGGGGCTAACTAGGGGGAGTGTGGTCTGTCAGGGGCTAACTAGGAGGAGTGTGGTCTGTTAGGGGCTAACTAGGGGGAGTGTGGTCTGTTAGAGGCTAACTAGGGGGAGTGTGGTCTGTTAGGGGCTAACTAGGGGGAGTGTGGTCTGTTAGGGGCTAACTAGGGGGAGTGTGGTCTGTTAGGGGCTAACTAGGGGGAGTCTGGTCTGTTAGGGGCTAACTAGGGGGAGTGTGGTCTGTTAGGGGCTAACTAGGGGGAGTGTGGTCTGTTAGGGGCTAACTAGGGGGAGTCTGGTCTGTTAGGGGCTAACTAGGGGGAGTATGGTCTGTTAGAGGCTAACTCGGGGGAGTGTGGTCTGTTAGGGGCTAACTAGGGGGAGTCTGGTCTGTTAGAGGCTAACTAGGGGGAGTGTGGTCTGTTAGGGGCTAACTAGGGGGAGTGTGGTCTGTTAGGGGCTAACTAGGGGGAGTCTGGTCTGTTAGGGGCTAACTAGGGGGAGTATGGTCTGTTAGAGGCTAACTCGGGGGAGTGTGGTCTGTTAGGGGCTAACTAGGGGGAGTGTGGTGTGTTAGAGGCTAACTAGGGGGAGTGTGGTCTGTTAGGGGCTAACTAGGGGGAGTGTGGTCTGTTAGGGGCTAACTAGGGGGAGTGTGGTCTGTCAGGGGAGTTCTGTGTTCAGTTTGTCCATTGACTAAGTCTAAGGCAGTGGTTACCAAACATTTTAGGCCCAAGACCCCATTTTGAAAAACAAATATGTACATTTGCAACCCCACCATGTAAAAAAGTTATGTAATCAAAGGCCAATGTTTACATTTTTATGGGCTATGACAGTCTATTACAAATAAATCTGACAGTACTTTTGTTTCAAGGAAGTATGGTTTGAAGTGACTTAAATGCACCAGAAAGGTATTGGGAAGTTCAGAAGATCATCAAGCAATCATTTTGTATGATATTCTGTGTAGAAACAACATTTCCCCAGTTTGGTCTTGTCCACTCTGTTCTAATAAATCCTGTGTGGATTGAGGGAAACAGAATACGTGTTCCTGAGAGTCTTCTTTTTCAGTGAATGGGTCATAATACACCACCTGACCAACAGTGCTCGTCGAACATCTCCTTCCAAAATCATGGGCATTAATATGGAGTTGGTCCCCCCGTATCTGCTATAACAGGCTTTCCACTAGATGTTGGAACATTGCTGCGGGGACTTGCTTCATTCAGCCACAGGAGCATTAGTGAGGTCGGGCACTGATGTTGGGCTATTAGGCCTGGCTCGCAGTCGGCCTTCCAATTCATCCCAAAGGTGTTCGATGGAGTTGTGGTCAGGGCTCTGTGCGGGCCAGTCAAGTTCTTCCACACCGATCTTGACAAACCATTTCTGTATCTACCTGGTTTTGTGCACATTGTTATGCTGAAACAAGAAAGGGCATTCCCCAAACTTTTGTTGGAAGCACAGAATCGTCTAGAACCTCATTGTAAGCTGTAGCGTTAAGATTTCCCTTTACTGGAACTAATCGGCATAGCCCAAAAAATGAAAAACAGACCCAGAAAATGATTCCTCCACCACCAAACTTTAGAGTGGGCACTATGCATTCGGTCAGGTAGCGTTCTCCTGGCATCCGACAAACTCAGATTTGTCCGTCGGGACTACCAGATAGTGAGGTGTGATTCGTCACTCCAGAGAACGTGTTTCCACTGCTCCAGAATCCAATGGCAAGCTTTACACCACTCTAGCCGAAGCTTGGAATTTTGCATACTTTTGTAAATAATATTTAGTGTCTTTTGTAGCTTAAACCGTTCAAAAGATAGAGACACATTTGTATGAAGAAAACAGAAACCGCTCTGTTTATTACAACCACATCTAGCGGCTACCAGAGGTTACTTACAAAACAAAATAAAAACTAGATCTCGCATTTTCAAATCAGGCGACCCCTAGTTTGGGAAACGCTGGTCTAAGGAGTCTTTTAGAGTTGCAAAATTCATGAAACATTCAATAAATGTCCTGGTTTTCAATAAATCCTGGTTGGAGGATTCCAGACTTCCGGCTTATTCTCTCCTGATTGTGGGAGTCCTCCAACAGGGATTTGTGTCCCCCTCTTTACCGGAAGCAGGTAGCCTAGTGTTTAGAGGCAGGTAGCCTAGTGGTTAGAGCGTTGGGCCAGTAACTGAAAGGTTGCTAGATTGAATCACCGAGCTGACAAGGTAAAAATCTGTTGTTCTGCTCCTGAACAAGGCAGTTAACCCACTGTTTCTAGGCCATCATTGTAAATAAGAATTTGTTCTTAACTGGCTTGCCTATTTAAACAAATAGTTAGTTAAATAAATAAAATTTAAATGACCTTTTCTCCACGCTTCCATTTTCTCTTTCTCTCTCCCTCCACCCTACCTGATTTGATTGATATTTCTGTCCCATGCTCTGAAGGTAATGTTTTCTTCCCCCATTTACATCCGACTGTACTGGGGTAATGGTCCCACACACACACACACAGTAGCAGGGTAATGGTGCTTCGGCAAGGGCAGGCGGATCAAGGTGACTGAGCGTGCTCAGAGCGTGCTGCGTTGCTAAGCGCTAACGTTAACTGCTAAAGGCTCCCCCAGATGTCACCGGGACCAGAGGGGGAGATAGGGGGAGGTAGCCTCGCATTCACCGTAGCTCACCCTCAACCAGTACTAACTGTTCCCTGGGTGCCAAAGACATGGATGTCGATTAGGGCAGCCCCTCGCATCTCTTTGATTCAGAGGGGTTGTGTTAAATGCGAAAGACACACTTCAGTTGAATGCATTCAGTTCTACAACTGACTAGGTATCCCCCTTTCCCTTTCCCTTTCCCTAAACCGTACCTACCCTCTCCTCCCTCCCTCTCTCCTCCTCCACTCCCCTACTATAACCCACCTCAAACCCTCTTCTCATCCTAGATGACACCGCTCTCAGCCAATACTCCCTAATAGCCCTCCTACTAGTCTCCCTACTAGTCTCCCTCCTAGCCTCCCTACTAGCATCCCTACTAGCCCTCCTACTAGTCTCCCAACTAGCCCTCCTCCTAATCTCCCTCCTAGCCTCCCTACTAGTCTCCCTACTGGTCTCCTTACTAGCCTCCCTCCTAGCCTCCCTACTAGCCCTTCTACTAGTCTCCCTCCTAGCCTCCCTACTAGTCTCCCTACTAGCCTCCCTACTAGCCTCCCTACTAGTCTCCCTACTAGCCTCCCTACTAGCCTCCCTACTAGCATCCCTACTAGCCCTCCTACTAGTCTCCCAACTAGCCCTCCTCCTAATCTCCCTCCTAGCCTCCCGACTAGTCTCCCTACTGGTCTCCTTACTAGCCTCCCTCCTAGCCTCCCTACTAGCCCTTCTACTAGTCTCCCTCCTAGCCTCCCTACTAGTCTCCCTACTAGCCTCCCTACTAGCCTCCCTACTAGTCTCCCTACAAGCCTCCCTACTAGCCTCCCTACTAGCCCTCCTACTAGTCTTCCTACTAGCCTCCCTACTAGTCTCCCTACTAGCCTCCCTACTAGTCTCCCTACTAGTCTCCCTACTAGCCTCCCTACTAGTCTCCCTACTAGCCTCCCTACTAGCCTCCCTACTAGTCTCCCTACTAGGTTCCCTCCTAGCCTCCCTACTAGCCTCCCTACTAGCCCCCCTACTAGTCTCCCTACTAGTCTCCCTACTAGCCTCCCTACTAGCCTCCCTACTAGTCTCCCTCCTAGCCTCCCTACTAGCCTCCCTCCTAGCCTCCCTACTTGCCCTTCTACTAGTCTCCCTCCTAGCCACCCTACTAGCCCTCCTACTAGCCCTTCTACTATTCTCCCTACTAGTCTCCCTACTAGCCTCCCTCCTAGCCTCCCTACTAGCTCTTCTACTAGTCTCCCTCCTAGCCTCCCTACTAGTCTCCCTCCTAGCCTCCCTCCTAGCCTCCCTACTAGCCCTTCTACTAGTCTCCCTACTAGTCTCCCTACTAGTCTCCCTCCTAGCCTCCCTCCTAGCCTCCCTACTAGCCTCCTTACTAGTCTCCCTCCTAGCCTCCCTACTAGCCTCCTTACTAGTCTCCCTACTAGCCTCCTTACTAGTCTCCCTACTAGCCTCCCTACTAGTCTCCCTCCTAATCTCCCTACTAGCCTCTCTCCTAGCCTCCCTACTAGCCTCCCTCCTAGCCTCCCTACTAGTCTCCCTCCTAGCCCTGATAAATAAACAATGCACAGTGCTGACCTTTAGGTTAACAGCTTTTTATGCTTGCTCCACTCAGCACTCTCCCTGATTCAATTACCGCAAAGGTCCAGGAGACGCCGGGAATAAGCAAAGAGACCCAGCCCGTCTGTCTGCCTGTCTGTCTGGCTGTATGTCTGTCTGTCTGTCTGTGCATGTCAGTCAGTCAGTCTGTCTGTCTGTGCATGTGTCAGTCAGTCTGTCTGTCTGTGCATGTCCCTGTCTGTCTGTGCATGTCCCTGTCTGTCCCTGTCTGTCTCTGACTGCCTGTCTCTGGTCTGTCTGTCTGTCTGTCTGTCTGTCTGTCTGTCTGTCTGTCTGTCTGTCTGTCTGTCTGTCTGTCTGTCTGTCTGTCTGTCTGTCTGTCTGTCTGTCTGTCTGTCTGTCTGTCTGTCTGTCTGCCTGCCTGCCTGTCTGCCTGCCTGCCTGTCTGTCTGTCTGTCTGTCTGTCTGTCTGTCTCCATTAAACCTGCCGAGACTCAGTAGAGGCCTTAATTGTAAATAATTTTACCACATGAGACAATCAAGTCACCTTGAATTTGAACACTCCCCCTCAGACAGCAATACAACAATGGATGCACACATGCGCTCGCGCACGTCAACACGCACACACACACGCACGCACGCACGCACGCAAACACACACACACACACACACACACACACACACACACACACACACACACACACACACACACACACACACACACACACACACACACACACACACACACACACACACACACACACACACACACTCCACAACCATGTCACCCCACCCCTTGATCCCTCGACTCCCCAGCCATCCTCTCCTTCTCTTCTATCAGCACAGAGGACACAGAGTGTTATTTAGGCTTTACTGGTCTGTATTAAATTCTGCAATTTGAAGGGCTGTTAAGTTTTTCAATTGAAATTTATTTCAAGATGCAGGTACTTTTTATTTCATTGATGCTTTACTGCTCTCCGGGTGCAGGCTAGAACACACTGGAATAACACCAATCTACCCCAATAACACCACTATACCCCAATAACACCACTATACCCCAATAACACCACTCCACTCCACTCCAATAATTCCACTCTACCCCAATAACACCACTCCACCCCAATAACACCACTCCACACCACTATACCCCAATAACACCACTCTACCCCAATAACACCCCTCCACCCCAATAACACCACTCTACCCCAATAACACCACTCCACCCCAATAACACCACTCCACACCACTATACCCCAATAACACCACTCTACCCCAATAACACCACTCCACCCCAATAACACCACTCCACACCACTATACCCCAATAACACCACTCTACCCCAATAACACCACTCCACCCCAATAACACCACTCCACACCACTATACCCCAATAACACCACTCCACCCCAATAACACCACTCCACACCACTATACCCCAATAACACCACTCTACCCCAATAACACCACTCCACCCCAATAACAACACTTCACTCCAATAACACCACTCTACCCCAATAACACCACTCCACCCCAATAACAACACTTCACTCCAATAACACCACTCCACCCCAATAACAACACTTCACTCCAATAACACCACTCCACACCACTCTACCCATAGTTGTAGTGGTAGGACGTTAGGAATACTTTGAGAGACCTTCCCTCCTCTCCCCCCTCTCTCTCCTCTCCCTCCGTACCTCCTCTCCCCCTCTCCCTCCCCCCCTCCCTCTCCCTGGCACCGTAAATCGCCACAGCAGAAGGCTAAACAAGAACGCGTGCCACCAAGCCTTAAATCACATTTATAAGGATTTGGTTAGCATAGTAATAACAAAATCAAGTGACAAGGCCGGGAGGGGGGCAGTGGGAGGCGGAGGGAGATGGGGGGATTCTTTTTAACATAGCAGAGGTCTGTGGAAGGAGATGATGAGGCTTTTGAAGGTGAGCAGGCTGGCTGATGTTAAAGAGGACAAATTACAGGGTTTATGGTCATAGGGAAGTTAAGACCGCACGCTCGGTCCCTGTAGAAATGTATTCAATTCATTTCCAGTAATCTGCCACGTAATGAAAAAAAAAAAGATCTTTAGAAATACTGTATGTTCCCTATTGTAATTCTGTCACGGTTAACATTAGCATTACTGTACCGCCTTAAACTAAGTGAAAAAAATCTACACAGTATAAGGGATATCAGCAGACACAGGGACACAGATACACACGCACCCGTGGAGGCTGGTGAGGGGAGGACAGCTCATAATAATGGCTGGAACGGAGGGAATGGAATGGCATCAAACACATGGAAACCATGTTGTGTTTGATACCATTCCACATATTCCCCTCTAGCCATTACCACGAGCACGTCCTCCTCAATTTAGGTGCAATTTAGGTGCTCCTGTGACACGCACATACACAAACATACGTAGAGATGAATAAGAAATCCCTTTAATTCAATACCATAACTGAATATGGATATAAATAAGGATCATTTGATTGTTAATAATTATTATGAAGTCATATTCCTTTCAATTAAATCAGCTGTCTGACATTCACACGCAAATATTGATTACATAAGATTCTTAAGTCTTTCCTTGTATTCATGTATTAGCTAAGCATGTAAAATTATATAAGGTCAAAATTACTTCAAAATCATGGTCTCTCGCACACACACGCACACACACACGCACACACACACGCACGCACACACATTCCTTAGCTGGGAACATGATAGACAAAGATAAGGAACATGGTAAAAGTTTATGTTCACAGGACCAGCTGTCAGGTTCTAGGAATAACATGGAAGAAATTACATTACAAAGAAACGAGGGGAAACAAGACGCCCTCATGGATACTTAACCATCTCATCTGTCTTGGATAGCTGAAACCCCTGTTCTCCACACACACTCAGAAAGAAGAAAGGAAAA
>NC_092110.1:28831646-28886646 GCF_045679555.1 Salvelinus alpinus
AGACTTGTTCTGTTGTAGTCGAAAGACTTGTTCTGTTGTAGTCGAAAGACTTGTTCTGTTGTAGTCGAAAGACTTGTTCTGTTGTAGTCGAAAGACTTGTTCTGTTGTAGTCTAAAGACTTGTTCTGTTGTAGTCTAAAGACTTGTTCTGTTGTAGTCGAAAGACTTGTTCTGTTGTAGTCTAAAGACTTGTTCTGTTGTAGTCGAAAGACTTGTTCTGTTGTAGTCTAAAGACTTGTTCTGTTGTAGTCTAAAGACTTGTTCTGTTGTAGTCTAAAGACTTGTTCTGTTGTTCTGTTATAGTCTAAAGACTTGTTCTGTTGTAGTCTAAAGACTTGTTCTGTTGTAGTATAAAGACTTGTTCTGTTGTAGTCTAAAGGCTTGTTCTGTTGTAGTCTAAAGACTTGTTCTGTTGTAGTCTAAAGACTTGTTCTGTTGTAGTCTAAAGACTTGTTCTGTTGTTCTGTTGTAGTCTAAAGACTTGTTCTGTTGTAGTCTAAAGACTTGTTCTGTTGTTCTGTTGTAGTCTAAAGACTTGTTCTGTTGTAGTCTAAAGGCTTGTTCTGTTGTAGTCTAAAGACTTGTTCTGTTGTAGTCTAAAGGCTTGTTCTGTTGTAGTCGAAAGACTTGTTCTGTTGTAGTCTAAAGACTTGTTCTGTTGTAGTCTAAAGACTTGTTCTGTTGTAGTCTAAAGACTTGTTCTGTTGTAGTCTAAAGGCTTGTTCTGTTGTAGTCGAAAGACTTGTTCTGTTGTAGTCTAAAGACTTGTTCTGTTGTAGTCTAAAGACTTGTTCTGTTGTATTCTAAAGACTTGTTCTGTTGTATTCTAAAGACTTGTTCTGTTGTAGTCTAAAGACTCGTTCTGTTGTAGTCTAAAGACTTGTTCTGTTGTAGTCTAAAGACTTGTTCTGTTGTAGTATAAAGACTTGTTCTGTTGTAGTCTAAAGGCTTGTTCTGTTGTAGTCTAAAGACTTGTTCTGTTGTAGTCTAAAGACTTGTTCTGTTGTAGTCTAAAGACTTGTTCTGTTGTAGTCTAAAGACTTGTTCTGTTGTAGTCTAAAGACTTGTTCTGTTGTAGTCTAAAGACTTGTTCTGTTGTTCTGTTGTAGTCTAAAGACTTGTTCTGTTGTAGTCTAAAGACTTGTTCTGTTGTAGTCTAAAGACTTGTTCTGTTGTAGTCTAAAGACTTGTTCTGTTGTAGTCTAAAGACTTGTTCTGTTGTAGTCTAAAGGCTTGTTCTGTTGTAGTCTAAAGACTTGTTCTGTTGTAGTCTAAAGACTTGTTCTGTTGTAGTCTAAAGACTTGTTCTGTTGTAGTCTAAAGGCTTGTTCTGTTGTAGTCTAAAGGCTTGTTCTGTTGTTCTGTTGTAGTCTAAAGACTTGTTCTGTTGTTCTGTTGTAGTCTTTATCTGGACTGACTGATGTGTAATACGAAGACTGGTGACACCAAATGCTTGGTTGGCATCACCCATCTCATCTATCATCACCTACCTACCTACAGTCTCATCTCATCTATCATCACCTACCTACCTACAGTCTCATCTCATCTATCATCACCTACCTACCTACAGTCTCATCTCATCTATCATCACCTACCTACCTACAGTCTCATCTCATCTATCATCACCTACCTACCTACAGTCTCATCTCATCTATCATCACCTACCTACCTACAGTCTCATCTCATCTATCATCACCTACCTACCTACAGTCTCATCTCATCTATCATCACCTACCTACCTACAGTCTCATCTCATCTATCATCATCTACCTACCTACAGTCTCATCTCATCTATCATCACCTACCTACCTACAGTCTCATCTCATCTATCATCACCTACCTACCTACAGTCTCATCTCATCTATCATCACCTACCTACCTACAGTCTCATCTCATCTATCATCACCTACCTACCTACAGTCTCCTACATTCTCAGATCCTAGATCTGCGTCCTTATATCACCCCTATGTTGAGCACTATTAGAGGGAATAGGGTGCCAAACTAGTACACTACTTTTGGCCGGAGCTAGAACACTAAAGAAGAAATAGGGTGCCAAATAAGTTCACTATAGAGGTGAAAAGTGTACTATTTCAAACACAAACCAATTACTGTGGGAAAGGAAGTGGACCAGCAGAGGGCTCATTAGGCAATTTACCCATCTGCCCCTGCTCTGTCATTGTGGCCAAGCCCGTAACTGTGGTGATGGCTATGAGTAGTGTATGTGAGTACATTGAGCCTGGGCCCAGCACAACGTCATAGCTGGTTTCTAGTCAGCCCAATCACTTAAACTAGTCATAGCCAACACTCTAACTGATCTGTATGTGTAGGACAGCTAGTGCCAGAGTAACCCATCTGACTATAGTACTACACTGTGTCAGCCATCCTTACCGGCTTGGCTAAAATACATAACAGGTCGTTGATGTAAATGATCATGTTTTCTCAATCAGCTCATATGGGTAAATAAAGGGATACACATTTTTACACAGAGTGCAGTGGTAGTACTAGATAAGTCTATGTACTGTACTAAGTCATGTCTGAACGGACCATAAAGTTCAGTTTGTGTCAGACATTTTTATGGTGATATCCTGGCTGTGTTTGTGTGTGTTTTGAGTGTATTTGGAGGGCCGCTGCTTGGGTGTGTGAATGTCGGTGTCTCCCTGCAAGTGTGTGTGCATGTGAATGTGAGTGTGTGTGTGCATGTGAATGTGAGTGTGTGTGTGCATGTGAATGTGAGTGTGTGTGTGCATGTAAATGTGAGTGTGCGTGTGCATGTAAATGTGAGTGTGCGTGTGCACGCATAAATGTATGCACCCATGCATGTGTGTTTTCTGTGTATCCCAGACTGTAGTTTGTGTGTGTATGTGAGTGTGTATCTAGTTGATAGAGCAGTTAATTCCAACCACTTTTCCCCCAAACACACACAGAGAGAGAAAAGGCATGCGGCTCTGTGCCTTTGTCTCCGCTTCACACTCAGGTATATCAGAGGTGTCACTAATCATTTTAAACTATGCACTTTTATGTTCCCCCTCCGTCCGTAAGCTCTCAGCCTCTTCTGTTCTTTGATATAACAAGGACAGATTGAGACAAGGCTTCAGTTCGCCTAACAGAAGTATAAAGATCTGCCAAGGGGAGAGAGGAGGAGAGAGGGGAGAGAGAGGGGAGAGAGAGAGGGGGGAAGTGTGGTATTTAAAATATATACTTCCTCATGCCTTTGTTTTGAACTTGAATGTTTTTGCGGAGGAACATTCTAGACTCCTGCTATTGTTGTGGTGTGATTGCCGTGGCGCCGACGTGCAGGTGTGTGTGTGGTTATCTCGTTAGCGTCTGATCAGCTCTGGCATTTATCAGTATGCACAATTAGATCCTATTCTACCAAATCAATTAGGGATAAACACACACACAAACACACACACACACACACACACACACACACACACACACACACACACACACACACACACACACACACACACACACACACACACACACACACACACACACACGCACACGCACACGCACACACGCACCCATGCACATGCACAAACAAAGATACACACACGGTACAAGGGCCATATTTTAACAATGGAAGGTCACTAGAATTGTTGATATTCACAGAGGTCCTCTCCTGCTCTGCAGAACAGCCTCCTTTTGCACCCCCTTAACTCACTGATCTCTGTCTCTCTGTGTGTGTGTGTGTGTGTGTGTGTGTGTGTGTGTGTGTGTGTGTGTGTGTGTGTGTGTGTGTGTGTGTGTGTGTGTGTGTGTGTGTGTGTGTGTGTGTGTGTGTGTGTGTGTGTGTGTATGTGTGCAGAACGTTGGAAGGGGGCAAGGGATTACCGCTCACACAGCCTGGCTGGGGGGAAGACAAAAGCAGAGGAGAAGAATAGGAGAGAACAGGGAAAAACGAGTGTGATCAAATTGGTGTAATAAGACTTGTGCGATGTTTGAAGGAACATCACCACATGAGAGGAGATCATTGATTCAGAAATACAGCAGAGAGAGAGAGAGAGAGAGAGAGAGAGAGAGAGAGAGAGAGAGAGAGAGAGAGAGAGAGAGAGAGAGACAGACCACGTATTCACCCTGCACACCCTATTTGACAAACAAACAAACCAAAACAAAGGCAAAGTCTTCTCATGCTTTGTTGATTTAAAAAAAAACTTTGAACTGAATTTGCCCTGAGGGCCTGTTATAAAAATAGATGGACAGTGGTGTTGGATGAAAAGCATTCACACTCTCTTCAACACATATTTCAACGAATTGGCGAGGGCACTAGAACAGTCTGCAGCACCCGGCCTCACACTACTAGAATCTGAAGTCAAATGTCTACTGTTTGCTGATGATCTGATGCTTCTGTCACCAAGCAAGGAGGGCCTACAGCAGCACCTAGATCTTCTGCACAGATTCTGTCACACCTGGGCCCTGAGAGTAAATCTCAGTAAGACTAAAATAATCTACCAAAAAAGGTCCAGTTGCCAGGACTACAAATACAAAATTCTATCTAGACACCGTGCCCTAAAGCACACAAAAATCTATACATACCTCGGCCTAAACATCAGCGCCACAGGTAACTTGCACAAAGCTGTGAACGATCTGAGAGATAAGGCAAGAAGAGCCTGCTATGCCATCAAAAGGAACATAAAATTGAACATACCAATTAGGATCCAGCAAAAAAGACTTGAATCAGATATAGAACCCATTGCCCTTTATGTTTGTGAGGTCTGGGGTCCGCTCAAAATGGGACAACACCAAATTGAGAATCTGCATGCAGAATTCTGCAAAAACATCCTCCGTGTGCAACGTAAAACACCAAATAATGCATGTAGAGCAGAATCAGGCAGATACTAGCTCATTATCAAAATCCAGAAAAGAGACGTTCAATTCTACAACCACCCAAAAGGAAGCAGTTCCCAAACCTTCCACAACAAAGCCATCACCTACAGAGAAATTCACCTGGAGAAGAGTCCCCTAAGCAAGCTGGTCCTGGGGCTCTGTTCACAAACACAAACACACCCCACAGAGCCCCAGGACAGCAACACAATTAGACCCAACCAAATCATGAGAAAACAAAAGATAATTACTTGACACATTGGAAAGAATATACAAAAACTATTTGCACATTGTTACAACACTGTATGTATATAGACATAATATGACATTTGAAATGTCATTATTCTTTTGGAACTTTTGTGAGTGTAATGTTTACTGTTCATTTTTATTGTATATTCACTTTTGTTTATTATCTATATCACTTGCTTTGGCAATGTAAACATATGTTTCCCATGCCAATAAAGCCCTTAAAATGAATATAATTGAATTGAGAGAGAGAGACAGAGAGAGAGAGAGAGAGAGAGGGGGGAGAAAGAGAGAGAACAGAGAGAGAGAGCAGAGAGCATGAGGGAGGGAGGGAGGGAGGGAGGGATAGATCAGGCTATTAACACATGTACTGAGTGTTTATATATCAGGACATTACTGGACATACATTACAATGTTAACACTGTGTGTGTGTGTGTGTGTGTCTCTAAGATCGTTTATTGATTGATCACCCACTCATCCTCCCTGATTCCTATTCCAGAGAGAAAAGCAAGAGAAAAACAGGGGAAGAGAGGAAGAAACAAAGACAGGTAAAGAATATCACCACAATGGTTTATTTCCCCTAACCCTTACACACACACACACACACACACACACACACACACACACACACACACACACACACACACACACACACACACACACACACACACACACACACACACACACACACACACACACACACACACACACACACACACACACACACGGCCCATGCCTGGCTATGCTGTGTGGTGTGTAAAACATTTGAATAAATGTAAGTAAAGGAAATGTTAAGTAAGAGGAATGGTGCAGCAGCTTTTTAACCACTGGCTATTTAACCACTGGCTATTTAACCACTGGCTATTTAACCACTGGCTATTTAACCACTGGCTATTTAACTATTTAACCACTGGCTATTCAACCACTGGCTATTTAACCACTGGCTATTTAACCACTGGCTATTTAACCACTGACTATTTAACTATTTAACCACTGGCTATTCAACCACTGGCTATTTAACCACTGACTATTTAACTATTTAACCACTGGCTATTCAACCACTGGCTATTTAACCACTGGCTATTCAACCACTGGCTATTTAACCACTGGCTATTTAACCACTGGCTATTTAACTATTTAACCACTGGCTATTTAACCACCGGCTATTTAACCACTGACTATTTAACTATTTAACCACTGGCTATTTAACCACTGGCTATTTAACCACCGGCTATTTAACCACTGACTATTTAACTATTTAACCACTGGCTATTTAACCACTGACTATTTAACCACTGGCTATTTAACCACTGGCTATTTAACCACTGGCTATTTAACCACTGGCTATTTAACCACTGACTATTTAACCACTGGCTATTTAACTATTTAACCACTGGCTATTTAACCACTGACTATTTAACCACTGGCTATTTAACCACTGACTATTTAACCACTGACTATTTAACCACTGGCTATTTAACCAATGGCTATTTAACCACTGGCTATTTAACCACTGGCTATTTAACCACTGACTATTTAACTATTTAACCACTGGCTATTTAACCACTGACTATTTAACCATTTAGGTTAGTATTGTGGAGTAACTACAATGCTGTTGATTCATTCTCAGTTTTCTCTTATCACAGCCATTAAACTCTGGAACTGTTTTAAAGTCACCATTGGCCAGTCACCATGGTGAAATCCCTGAGCGGTTTCCTTCCTCTCCGGCAACTGAGTTAGGAAGGATGCCTGTTTCGTTGTAGTGACTGGGTGTATTGATACACCATCCAAAGTGTAATTAATAACTTCACCATGCTCAAAGGGATATTTAATGTCTGCTTTTTTTTTTACCCATCTACCAATAGGTGTCCTTATTTGTGAGGCATTGGAATACCTCCTTGGACTGTATGGTTGAAATTGTGTTTGAAATTCACTGCTCGACTGAGGGACCATACAGATAATTGTAAGAGTGGGGTACAAAGAGGATGTAGTCATTCAAAAATCAGGTTAAACACTATTATTGCATGCAACTTATTATGTGACTTTTAAAGCAAATTTTTACTCCTGAACAAATTCAGGCTTTCCCGAACAAAGGGGCTGAATACTTATTGACTCAAGACATTTCATTTTTTATTAATTTGGAGAAAAAAAAACTAAAAACATAATTCCATTTTGACATTATGGAGTGTTGTGATGTCATTATGGGGTATTGTGATGTCATTATGGGGTATTGTGATGTCATTATGGGGTGTCGTGTGTAGATCAGTGACACAACATCTACATTTATTCCATTTTAAATTCAGGCTGTAACACAACAACATGTGGAAAATGTCAAGGGGTGTGAATACTTTCTGAAGCTAATGTATGTGTCTATGGTACCTTACCAGTAGGGGGCATGGAGACGGCAGTAGGTAGACTGTCCACACAGCCCATAGTGTTGCAGGCCCGGACCATCAGGCTGTAGTTAGAGTAGGGCTGGAGACCTCCGACAGACACCCACCTCCCTGCTTCACTACTATTATACACACTATCACCATCACCTTCATCATTACCATCATCATCATCATGACCTGGACCTGAGAGGGGGAGAGAGAAACAGAGAGAGAGAGAGAGAGAGAGCGGGAGAGAGAGAGAGAGAGAAATAGAGATGGAGAAAGAGAGAGGGAGAGAGAAATGGAGAGAGAGGGGGGAGAGAGAGAAAGAGGGAGAGAGAGAGAGAACCTGAATCATCAGTATCCTAGGTTTGAATTTATGTTGTTTGAAATAGACTTTGTCACACGAGAAGGAGAGACAGAAAGATATTTACTTTACAGTTCTTTAGGGAAATAAGTATGGTGCATTAGCATTAACATGCCATAAGGGCTTTAACCTTTGGTCGCTGATCTATCTGAAAGATAACAGCGGTTCGAGAGATGAATACAAGCAGACACAGAGAAACATGCTGTATATCAGACACATATGGTTTATATATGATACCCCATTAGACACCTGCTAATGAAAATGTTACAGATCAATCAATAATCCACCACACTTTGGCCCCCACCACCACCACCACCACCACGCACGCACGCACGCACGCACGCACGCACGCACGCACACACACACACACACACACACACGCAGGTCAGGGGTTGACCATCATGGTCCCTAGCCACCACCACCACCACTTACAGTAATGCAATCCATCTAAGGATATACGGCCCCATGCACACATTAAATAGGAATTAATTTCACTTAGATCTCACTGGACCTATAGGGAAAGGGAGGGGGAGGGAGAGAGAGAGGAGGGGGAGAAGGGGAGGAAGAGGGAGGGGAAAGAGTAGGGAGGGAAGAGAAAGAGGTTCGGATAGGGGAGAGAGGAATCAGGGAAGGTTGAGAGAGAGGAAAAGGGAGAGAAGCGTGGGGGTGAGGAACGGGAGAAAGCATGGAGGAGAAAGAGAGAGAGACATAGAGAGAGAGAGAGATGTAGAGAGAGAGACGTAGAGAGAGATTTAGAGAGAGAGACGTAGAGAGAGATGTAGAGAGAGAGACGTAGAGAGAGATGTAGAGAGAGAGACGTAGAGAGAGAGATGTAGAGAGAGAAAGACGTAGAGAGAGAAAGACGTAGAGAGAGAGAGATGTATAGAGAGAGACGTAGAGAGAGATGTAGAGAGAGAGACGTAGAGAGAGATGTAGAGAGAGAGAGACGTAGAGAGAGATGTAGAGAGAAAGACGTAGAGAGAGAGAGAGACAGAGAGAGAGACGTAGAGAGAGAGAGATGTAGAGAGAAAGACGTAGAGAGAGAGATGTAGAGAGAAAAAGATGTGGAGAGAAAGATGTAGAGAGATGTAGAGAGAGAAAGACGTAGAGAGAGAGACAGAGAGAGACGTAGAGAGAGACATAGAGAGAAACGTAGAGAGAGAGACGTAGAGTGAGAAAGATGTAGAGAGAGAGACAGAGAGAGAGACGTAGAGAAAGACGTAGAGAGAAAGATGTAGAGAGAGAGACAGAGAGAGAGACGTAGAGAGAGACAAAGAGAGAGACTTAGAGAGAAAGACGTAGAGAGAGAGACATAGAGAGAGAGAGAGACAGAGAGAGAGAGACATATGTAGAGAGAGACATAGAGAGAGAGACATAGAGAGATACATAGAGAGAGAGACATATAGATAGAGACATAGTGTCACGACTTCAACCGAGGCAGGCTCTCCTTCCCGTTCGGGTGGCGCTCGGCGGTCGTCGTCACCGGCCTACTAGCTGCCACTGACTCTTTTTCCTCCCCCTCCTTATGTGTTTATTTGTATCACCTGTGTTCAGTTAATTGTTAATTAGTGTGGCTTTATTAGTCAGCCAGCCCGGACGCTTCTTTGTGCGGGATTGTTTCATTGTGGCTTTTGGATTTCGGGAGTGGATGTTATTATTGTGGACTGGGTTTGTTTATCGTGTCGTTGGACCGTTGTGTGTGACACCCAGTACGTCCGTGTTGGACATTGTGTTTGCAAGTTGAGTATTAAAAGACTCAACATATTGAAGCTCTGCTGTTCCTGCGTCTGACTTCGCACCTCCCGACACTCAGATCGTTACAGAATCCCGCACCAAAAATGGAGTCAGCAGGAGCAGCAGCCAACCCTCTCCCATCGATGGAGGAACGGGTTCTCCACCACACCACCGTCCTCCATCGGATCGGATCAGCCATGGACCAGATGATGGAGAGAATGGAGCGATGGGAGAGGAGTGGGCTCCTCTCTCCACCTTCGGCTCCCCTTCCACAGGACTCTCCATCCCCCGGCTCCAGCGCGCTCCGTCTTACGCTCCCGAGGGATTATGATGGAGCGGCGGCAGGGTGCCAGGGGTTCTTACTCCAGCTGGAGCTATACCTGGCCACTGTTCGCCCCACTCCCTCGGGAGCGGAGAGGGTGAGTGTCCTCGTCTCCTGCCTAACGGGTCGTGCTCTGGAGTGGGCCAACGCAGTCTGGAATGGCCCGGACTCAGCGAAGGAGCACTACCCGGAGTTTACCCGTCGTTTTCGTGCCGTGTTTGACCACCCCCCAGAGGGCCGAGCGGCGGGTGAGAGACTATTTCATCTCAGGCAGGAGAGGAGGAGCGCACAGGATTTCGCGCTGGAGTTCCGGACCTTGGCCGCGGGATCAGGGTGGAACGACAGGGCCCTTATTGACCACTACCGGTGTAGTCTCCGGGAGGACGTCCGCAGGGAGCTAGCGTGTCGGGACATCGCTCTGTCTTTGGATGAGCTTATCGACATGTCCATCCGACTGGACAATCTGCTGGCTGCCCGCGGGCGTTCGGAGAGGGTCCTGTGCGTTCCACCACCCAGCGCCCCGGCTCCCATCCCGATGGAGTTGGGAGGGGCCGCGCCTAGGGGTATCGGAGGAGGAGGCCTCCCCTGCACCAGCTGTGGTCGGAGAGGACACACGGCCGATCGGTGCTGGGGGGGTCTGTCTGGGAGTCGAGATGTCAGGCGGAACGCTTCTCGATCACCCCAGGTGAGTCAGCACCAAACTCACTCAGAACCCCCTGTCGGTCACATGTTGGTCTCAATTTTTTTCCTTGATTTTTTCCCCTCTTCCCAGCATAGGGCACTAGTCGATTCAGGTGCAGCTGGGAACTTTATGGATCGCGGACTCGCCCGAGAGTTGGGCGTTCCGCTCGTGCCGATAGATTCTCCCTTTCCCGTGCACTCCCTAGATAGCCGACCATTAGGGTCAGGGGTGGTCAGGGAGGCCACAGTTCCCCTGGACATGGTGACGCAGGGGAATCATAGGGAACGTATCAGTCTCTTTATTATTGATTCGCCTGCGTTTCCAGTGGTGCTGGGTATTCCCTGGTTGGCCCGGCACAATCCCAGTATTTCGTGGAGACAGGGGGTTCTCCAGGGGTGGTCAGAGGAGTGTTCTGGAAGGTGTCTGGGAGTTTCCATTGGTGCCACGTCGGTGGAGAGTCCAGACCAGGGTTCCACGGTGCGCATTCCCCCCGAGTATGCCGATTTGGCAATCGCTTTCTGTAAAAAGAAAGCGACGAAATTACCACCACATCGACCGGGTAGGGATTGTGCGATAGATCTCCAGGTTAACGCTGCGCTTCCCAAGAGTCACGTGTACCCTTTGTCCCAAGAGGAGACGTTGGCTATGGAGACATATGTCGCGGAGTCTCTGGGACAGGGGTACATTCGGCCCTCCATCTCACCCGTCTCCTCGAGTTTCTTTTTTGTGAAGAAGAAGGAGGGAGGTTTGCGTCCGTGTATTGATTATAGAGGTCTAAATGCCATCACAGTGGGGTTTAGTTACCCACTACCTCTCATCGCTTCGGCGGTGGAATCATTTCACGGAGCGCAGTTCTTTACAAAACTGGACCTCAGGAGCGCGTACAGTCTGGTGCGTATTCGGAAAGGAGACGAGTGGAAAACCGCATTTAGTACCACATCGGGCCACTATGAGTACTGCGTCATGCCGTATGGGTTAAAGAATGCTCCAGCTGTTTTCCAATCCTTTGTAGACGACATTCTCAGGGACCTGCACGTGCAGGGGGTAGTTGTGTATATCGATGACATTCTGATCTACTCAACTACTCAAGCCGCGCATGTATCTCTGGTGCGCAAAGTGCTTGGCAGACTGCTGGAGCATGACCTATACGTCAAGGCTGAGAAGTGTGTGTTCTCCAAACAAGCCGTCTCCTTCCTGGGTTATCGCATTTCCACCTCGGGGGTGGTGGTGGAGAGTGACCGCATAAAGGCCGTGCGTAATTGGCCGACTCCAACCACGGTGAAAGAGGTGCAGCGGTTTTTGGGTTTTGCCAACTACTACCGGAGATTTATCCGGGGTTTTGGTCAGGTAGCGGCTCCCATTACCTCACTGCTAAAGGGGGGCCCGGTGCGGTTGCGGTGGTCAGCGGCGGCGGACGGAGCTTTCAACAGGTTGAAGGCTCTGTTCACGGATGCTCCCGTGTTGGCGCACCCGGATCCCTCTTTAGCATTCATAGTGGAGGTGGACGCGTCCGAGGCTGGGGTGGGTGCCGTGCTATCACAGCGCTCGGGTACGCCACCAAAACTCCGCCCCTGCGCTTTCTTCTCTAGTAAGCTCAGTGCAGCGGAGCGTAACTATGATGTGGGGGATCGGGAGTTGTTAGCGGTGGTCAGGGCTCTGAAGGTGTGGAGACACTGGCTTGAGGGGGCTAAGCACCCTTTTCTCATCTGGACCGACCACCAGAATCTGGAGTATATTCGGGCAGCTCGGAGACTGAACCCGCGTCAGGCAAGGTGGGCCATGTTTTTCACCCGGTTTAGGTTCACGTTGTCCTACAGACCCGGTTCCCAAAACGTAAAGGCTGACGCACTGTCTCGCCTTTACGACACGGAGGATAGGACCACCGAGCCCACTCCCATCATCCCCGCCTCGAGGCTGATAGTGCCAGTGGTATGGGAGGTGGACTCGGACATCGAGCGGGCGTTACGGGCGGAACCCGCGCCTCCTCAGTGCCCGGCGGGCCGTAAGTACGTACCGCTTGGTGTTCGGGACCGGCTGATTCGGTGGGCTCATGTCCTACCCTCCTCGGGTCACCCTGGGGTGACGAGGACAGTGGGGAGCCTTCGGGGAAGGTATTGGTGGCCTACCTTAGCTCGGGACGTTAGGGTTTATGTCTCCTCCTGTTCGGTATGCGCTCAGAGTAAGGCTCCTAGGCACCTTCCTAGAGGGAAGTTGCAACCCCTCCCCGTTCCACAACGGCCATGGTCTCATCTGTCCGTGGACTTCCTGACCGATCTTCCCCCTTCTCAGGGAAACACTACGGTTCTGGTAATTGTGGATCGGTTTTCTAAGTCCTGCCGTCTCCTCCCGTTGCCCGGTATCCCTACTGCCCTACAGACTGCGGAAGCCTTATTCACTCACGTCTTCCGGCACTACGGGGTGCCGGAGGACATCGTTTCTGATCGGGGCCCCCAGTTCACGTCCCGAGTATGGAGGGCGTTCATGGAGCGTCTGGGGGTCACGGTCAGCTTGACTTCCGGTTTTCACCCCGAGAGTAATGGGCAGGTGGAGAGAGTGAACCAGGAGATGGGTAGGTTTCTGCGGTCCTATTGCCAGGACCGGCCAGGGGAGTGGGCGAGATACATTCCCTGGGCCGAGATGGCTCAGAACTCACTACGCCACTCCTCTACTAATGTGTCCCCCTTTCAGTGTGTGTTGGGGTACCAGCCGGTCCTGGCACCATGGCATCCGAGCCAGACTGAGGCTCCTGCGGTGGAGGAGTGGGTACAGCGCTCCAAGGAGACCTGGAGGGCCGTCCAGGAGTCCCTTCAACAAGCCACTAGGAGGCAGAAGAGGAGCGCTGACCGCCACCGCAGTGAGGCTCCCGTGTTTGTACCGGGGGAAAGGGTCTGGCTCTCGACCCGAAACCTACCCCTCCGCTTGCCCTGCCGGAAGCTGAGGCCGCAGTGTGTAGGGCCCTTCAAAGTCCTGAGGAGAATAAACGAGGTGTGTTATCGATTAAAACTCCCTTCCTATTATCGTATTAACCCCTCGTTTCATGTGTCTCTCCTCAGGCCGGTGGTAGCTGGTCCCCTGCAGGACGGTGAGGTGCCGGAGGTCCCTCCCCCCCTCTGGACATCGAGGGGTCCCCGGCGTACACGATACGGGCCATTCTGGACTCGAGACGCCGGGTGAGGGGCCTGCAGTACCTCGTGGACTGGGAGGGGTACGGTCCTGAGGAGAGGTGCTGGGTACCGGTGGAGGACATTTTGGATCCATCTATGTTAAGGGATTTCCATCGCCTCCATCCGGATCGCCCCGCGCCTCGTCCTCCGGGTCGACCTCGAGGCCGGTGTCGGCGCGCTGCGGGAGCCGCGCGTCAGAGGGGGGGTACTGTCACGACTTCAACCGAGGCAGGCTCTCCTTCCCGTTCGGGTGGCGCTCGGCGGTCGTCGTCACCGGCCTACTAGCTGCCACTGACTCTTTTTCCTCCCCCTCCTTATGTGTTTATTTGTATCACCTGTGTTCAGTTAATTGTTAATTAGTGTGGCTTTATTAGTCAGCCAGCCCGGACGCTTCTTTGTGCGGGATTGTTTCATTGTGGCTTTTGGATTTCGGGAGTGGATGTTATTATTGTGGACTGGGTTTGTTTATCGTGTCGTTGGACCGTTGTGTGTGACACCCAGTACGTCCGTGTTGGACATTGTGTTTGCAAGTTGAGTATTAAAAGACTCAACATATTGAAGCTCTGCTGTTCCTGCGTCTGACTTCGCACCTCCCGACACTCAGATCGTTACACATAGAGAGAGACATATAATTGGAAAAAAATTGAATTGAAATTGACATAGAGAGAGAGACATAGAGAGAGATGTAGAGAGAGAGACATAGAGAGACGTGGAGAGAGAGACATAGAGAGAGACATAGAGAGAGACATAGAGACATAGAGAGAGAGACATAGAAAGATGTAGAGAGAGAGACGTAGAGAGAGAGACATAGAGAGAGATGTGGAGAGAGAGAGACATAGAGAGAGAGACATAGAGAGACAGACGTAGAGAGAGAGACAGAGACGTAGAGAGACATAGAGAGAGAGACAGAGAAAGAGACGTAGAGAAATACATATAGTGAAAGAGACATAGAGAGAGACGTAGAAAAAGACATAGAGAGAGAGGCGTAGAGAAAGAGACAGAGACGTAGAGAAAGAGACATAGACAGAGAGACATAGAGAAAGAGACAGAGAGACGTAGAGAAAGAGACAGAGAGACGTAGACAGAGAGACGTAGAGAGATGTAGAGAGAGACGTAGAGAGAGAGACATAGAGAGAGATGTGGAGAGAGAGAGACATAGAGAGAGAGACATAGAGAGACAGACGTAGAGAGAGAGACAGAGACGTAGAGAGACATAGAGAGAGAGACAGAGAAAGAGACGTAGAGAAAGACATATAGTGAAAGAGACATAGAGAGAGACGTAGAAAAAGACATAGAGAGAGAGGCGTAGAGAAAGAGACAGAGACGTAGAGAAAGAGACATAGACAGAGAGACATAGAGAAAGAGACAGAGAGACGTAGAGAAAGAGACAGAGAGACGTAGACAGAGAGACGTAGAGAGACGTAGAGAGAGAGACATAGAGAAAGAGACAGAGAGAGAGACGTAGAGAAAGAGACAGAGACGTAGAGAAAAAGACATTGACAGAGAGACGTAGAGAAAGAGACAGAGAGACGTAGAGAAAGAGAGACGTAGAGAAAGAGACAGAGAGACGTAGAGAAAGAGAGACGTAGAGAAAGAGACAGAGAGACGTAGAGAAAGAGACAGAGACGTAGAGACAGAGAGACGTAGAGAAAGAGACAGAGAGACGTAGAGAAAGAGACAGAGAGACGTAGAGAAAGAGAGACGTAGAGAAAGAGACAGAGAGACGTAGAGAAAGAGACAGAGACGTAGAGACAGAGACAGAGAGACGTAGAGAAAGAGACAGAGACGTAGAGACAGAGAGACGTAGAGAAAGAGACAGAGAGACGTAGAGAAAGAGACAGAGAGACGTAGAGAAAGAGAGACGTAGAGAAAGAGACAGAGAGACGTAGAGAAAGAGACAGAGACGTAGAGACAGAGACAGAGAGACGTAGAGAAAGAGACAGAGACGTAGAGACAGAGAGACGTAGAGAAAGAGACAGAGAGACGTAGAGAAAGAGACAGAGAGACGTAGAGAAAGAGAGACGTAGAGAAAGAGACAGAGAGACGTAGAGAAAGAGACAGAGACGTAGAGAAAGAGACAGAGAGACGTAGAGAAAGAGACAGAGAGACGTAGAGACAGAGAGACGTAGAGAAAGAGACAGAGAGACGTAGAGAAAGAGACAGAGAGACGTAGAGAAAGAGACAGAGAGACGTAGAGAAAGAGACAGAGAGATGTAGAGAAAGAGACAGAGAGACGTAGAGAAAGAGAGACGTAGAGAAAGAGAGACGTAGAGAAAGAGAGACGTAGAGAAAGAGACAGAGAGACGTAGAGAAAGAGACAGAGAGACGTAGAGAAAGAGACAGAGAAACGTAGAGAAAGAGACAGAGAGACGTAGACAGAGAGACGTAGAGAGACGTAGAGAAAGAGACAGAGAGACGTAGAGAAAGAGAGACGTAGAGAAAGAGACAGAGAGACGTAGACAGAGAGACGTAGACAGAGAGACGTAGAGAAAGAGACAGAGAGACGTAGAGAAAGAGAGACGTAGAGAAAGAGACAGAGAGACGTAGACAGAGAGACGTAGAGAGACGTAGAGAAAGAGACAGAGAGACGTAGAGAAAGAGAGACGTAGAGAAAGAGACAGAGAGACGTAGAGAAAGAGAGACGTAGAGAAAGAGACAGAGAGACGTAGAGAAAGAGACAGAGAGACGTAGAGAAAGAGACAGAGAGACGTAGAGAAAGAGACAGAGAGACGTAGAGAAAGAGACAGAGAGACGTAGACAGAGAGACGTAGAGAGACGTAGAGAAAGAGACAGAGAGACGTAGAGAAAGAGACAGAGAGACGTAGAGAAAGAGACAGAGAGACGTAGAGAAAGAGACAGAGAGACGTAGAGAAAGAGACAGAGAGAGAGAAACAGATAGAAAGACGGACGGTTAGAGAGTCAGGGAAATAGAGAGATAAAATAATGATGTAGAGAGATAAAATAATGATGTAGAGAGATAAAGAAAGAGGAAAGGAGAAAGAGAGAGGGAGAAAGAGTGAGACTACTGTGATACCGTACTGCTAACTTGGCACAACTCCTCATCTTCTATTAGCTCTGAAAACACAGAAAGGCACCAAAAAAACTGATAACATTTCACAGCTTAAGCAAAAATAAACAAGCTTAATGAATTAACGTGAGTTGGTTTCCCCAGACAGCCCTCTCTCTCCCCAACTCCTCGGCCCTGGTCCGCTTTCTAAATCTTACAATTGCTTCCAATTTACCTAGTCTGTTGTTGGCAGTTTGTAAAATGAAACGCTAACATGAAAGCATCCGTCTCAGATTGTTTTAAGTGTAACTACTCTCTCTCTCTCTCCTTTCTCTCTCTCCTTTCTCTCTCTCCTTTCTCTCTCTCCTTCTCTCTCTCCTTTCTCTCTCTCCTTTCTCTCTCTCCTTTCTCTCTCTCCTTCTCTCTCGCCATCTACATATCTATATCCCTCTCGCTCTCTCTCTCTCGCTCTCTCCCCCCCTCTCACTCCCTCTTCCATGAGTAAAAGGCTGCCGTGTTCATGTTCTATATTTCCCGACAGAGAGAGAGAGTGATGGCTGATTTTCAGCAGTGAGGAATAGTGAGTGGTTAAAAAGAGCTTTCTTCCTACAGCTCTACATAAATCACAACATGAGTCAATATTTAATAATGCTTGGCTTGGTCTGGGCCTCTTGATCAGCCTTGTCAGGGAGAATAGCTCTCTCTCTTGCCGCCACACTGTGTGTGTGTGTGTTGATCAGTCCTGTCATATGTAATAGGTCCCTCCTGGCTGGCTGTGACATAAGGGCCAGTTTTACTACCATACTAACATGTAAAAGATCATTACACTGCCACTCTGCCTTTAGTCTGGACATAGAGGAGGAGAGGATGGGAAGGGAGAGGAGGCCTGTGATGGATACACAGAGAGGGTTACTGTGGCACGCTGACAGGAAATGAAAGGTCCTGAATATTAAGACATGCACATCTACCCAATCTTCTACATCACTAGGCGCGCACACACACACACACACACGCACGCACACGCACACAGACCTCGACACGCAGATAAAGGCAGTGTGTATCAAAGGGGTAGACAATATTCCATCTCTCTGTTTCCTCCCTGGCTCCCTCTCTCCACTCCTCCTAATCTGTGTGTTCCTGTGTGAAGGAGACATCAAAGCAGTGCTGTAACACACAGGTCTCTCTGCTCGCTGAGAGAGGTCACTCCCATCTCTACACACTGATTACTACCACCGACTATCTACTGTCCTCCTCTAGCTCTCTTCGTGTGCCTTCTCCCCTCTCTGTCTCACTCTCCACTCTCCTCTCTGGCTCTATCCCCTAAAATGGTATACACTCCCCTCCGTATTTATTTGGACAGTGAAGGTACAACTTTTAATTTGGCTCTATACTCAAGCATTTTAGATTTGAGATCAAATGTTTCATATGAGGCGACAGCACAGAATGTCACCTTTTATTTGAGGGTGCTTTCATACATAGCTGTTTTACCATTTAGAAATGAAAGATCTTTATGGATTGAATTGAAATTTGTTGTCAACAATTGCACAAAATACTCTGTAATGTCAAAGTGGAAGAAAAAAGAAAACATTTTAAAGAAAAAAAATATTAATCATAACTAAAATATAGTACTTTTCCCTTTGTTTAGGCAATCCTAAATTAATTCAGGTGTACAATTTGGCTTAACAAATCTCATAACAAGTTACACGGACTGTGTGAAATAATAGGGTTGACATGATTTTTGAATGACTAACCCTTCCTCTGTCCCCCATACATACAACAGCTGTACGGTTGGTCTGAGATGTAGGCAGCATAGCAGTTAGACTTTTGGGACAGACAAGTTGCTTGTTTGAATCCCAGAGCCGGCAAGGTGGAGAAATCTGCTGTTCTAACCTTGAGCAAGGCAGTTAACCCCCACAACAACTGCACCGTCAGCGCTGATAACCATGGACGTCATTTAAGGCAGCCCCCCGCACCTCTCATTCAGAGGGTTGCGTTAAGTGCGGAAGACACATTTTGGTTGAATGAATTCAGTTGTGCAACTGGCTACATATTCCCTTTCCCTCAGTCAAGTATTGCATTTCAAGCACAGATTCAAAGACCAGTGATTGGTAGATGGGTAACAATAACAAATCAGACAGTGATTATCTCTTTAAGCATGGTCAAGTTAATGATGATGCTGTGGATGATGTATTAAACTACACATCAAAGATACAGTCGTCCTTCTGAACTGAGCTGCAGGACAGGAAGGAAACTGCTCCGGAGTGTTACCATGAGGCCAATGGTGACTTTAAAACAAGCTACTGAGTTCAATGGCTGTGATGGGAGAAAACTGAGGATGGATCAACAACATTGTAGTGACTTCACAATAATGACAGTGAAAAGAAAAATACAAATATATTTGAAAACGTGCATCTTGTATGCAACAAGGCACTAAAGTGATACTGCAAAAAAAACATAGCAAAGGAATACACTTTTTGAACTAAATGAAAACCCCTATGTTTGGGGCCAATCCAACATAGCACAACGCTGAGGAACTGCCTTCTTATTTTCAAGCATGGTGGTGGCTGTATCATGTTATGGGTATGCTTGACATCGGCAAATACTGGGAAGTTTTTCAGGTAAAAAAAAAACAGGATGGAGCTAAGCACAGGTAAAATCCTAGAGGAAAGCCTGGTTCAATCTGCTTTACACCAGACACTGGGAGACGAATTCACCTTTCAGCAGGACAATAACCTACAACACAAGGCCAAATCTACACTGGAGTTGCTTACCATGGAGACAGTGAATGTTCCTGAGTGGCCAAGTTACAGTTTGGACTTAAATCTGCGGGAAAATCTATGGCAAGACATGAAACTGTCTAGCCATGATATCCTACGAAATTTGAAAAGAATATCGGGCAAATATGATACATTTCCAGGTGAGCAAAGCTCTTATAGACTAACCAAAGAAGACTCACAGCTGTAATCGATGTCAAAGGTTTCTCAAACACGTCTTTTTGTAGATTGTTGACAAAAAAATGGCAATTAAATACATTTTTATCTGACTTTGTAACACATTAAAATGTGAAGAAATCCAAGGGGTCTGAATACTTTTGCAAGGCACTGTAAGTATTCGGACAAATTCACTTATAGTGTATTAAAGTAGTTAAAAGTTTAGTATTTGATCCCATATTTCCAACATGCAATGACTAACATCAAGCTTGTGACTCTACAAACTTGTTGGATGCATTAGAAATGAATGGTACATATTGTATTGTGTCATTTCACTTTTATTGTAAAAAATAATAGAATATGTTTCAGAATACTTCTATATTCATGTGGATGCTACTATGATTACGGATATCATACATGAATCGTGAATGAGTGAGAAAGTTACAGAGAAACACTGATCATAGGTATAGAAATACCCTCAAATAAAAGGTGACATTCTGTACTGTCGCCTCATATGAAACATTTGATCTCAAATCTAAAATGCTGGAGTATAGAGATAAATTAAACGTTTTAGCTTCACTGTCCAAATAAATACGTAGTGGAGTGTATATCTGCTTCATTGAGTGTGTGTGTGAGAGAGTGTGTGTGTGTGTGAGAGAGGGTGTGTGTGAGAGAGTGTGTGTGTGGGAGAGAGAGTGTGTGTGTGTGTGTGCTTGTGCGAGTATGTGTCTATGATGATTACTCTGTGAGTCCGGGCCAGAAGCTGACCAAGTGAAGTGGCACTTAACCCCTGTCTAGAACTTTCATCAAATAAGCACATTTTACACCCCGAATACCGCTGACAATACACACCACGCAAATTACAAACAGGCCAAATAGCTCATTCTGTCTTAATTTCATTGTCGTTATTAAGTCGCTTTTTGAGATGCAATCTTTATTGCTGTCATGCTTAGTAGGCTGTTGTTGAGTGGGCATTATATCTTTATACCAATTCATTATAGAAATCACTTTAAAGCAAATATTTACTAAGTGTGCAAAGTGTGTGTGTTACCTAGTTTTGTGTAGAGTACTGTGTGTGAGTAACCTCTATCTGTACGTGTGTGTGTGTGTGTGTGTGTGTGTGTGTGTGTGTGTGTGTGTGTGTCTGTGTGCATGCTTGCTTGTGTTTGTACGTTCATGTGTGCGTGTGTTACCTGTGTGTGTGTACAGTAGTGTATAGGTGATGTTCCCACTAGGTTTGGCTGGCTGGCTCCACTTGGCCCTGAGAGAGGTAGGTCCTTCACTATCAACCTCCAGCACCACAGGACCTACTGGGGCCATCTCCAACGTACGCCTCTCCACCTGGACAAACACACACACACAAACACACACACACGCAAGGAGAGACACATTATTATCATCATCATCATCATCATCATCATCATCATCATCTTCAATCAATCAAACTAATTGTATGTGTGCTTTTAAAGACAGTTCAAAAATCCCAGACATCTCCCCTGTCCCTGCCCCTCTACCTCCCCTCCCCCTCTCCTGCACCTCTACCTCCCCCTCTCCTGCACCTCTACCTCCCCTCCCCCTCTCCTACACCTCTACCTCCCCCTCTCCTGCAACTCTACCTCCCCCGCCCCTCTACCTCCCCTCCCCCTCTACCTCCCCCTCTACCTCCCCCGCCCCTCTACCTCCCCTCCCCCTCTACCTCCCCCGCCCCTCTACCTCCCCTCCCCCTCTACCTCCCCCTCTACCTTCCCTGCCCCTCTACCTCCACTGCCCCTCTACCTCCCCCGCCCCTCTACCTCCCCTCCCCCTCTACCTCCCCCTCTACCTTCCCTGCCCCTCTACCTCCACTGCCCCTCTACCTCCACTGCCCCTCTACCTCCACTGCCCCTATACCTCCCCTCCCCCTTTACCTCCCCCTCTACCTTCCCTGCCCCTCTACCTCCACTGCCCTTCTACCTCCCCCGCCCCTCTACCTCCCCTCCCCTTCTACCTCCCCCTCTACCTCCACTGCCCCTCTACCTTCCCTGCCCCTCTACCTCCACTCCCCCTCTACCTTCCCTGCCCCTCTACCTCCACTGCCCCTCTACCTCCACTCCCCCTCTACCTTCCCTGCCCCTCTACCTCCACTGCCCCTCTACCTCCACTCCCCCTCTACCTTCCCTGCCCCTCTACCTCCACTGCCCCTCTACCTCCACTCCCCCTCTACCTCCACTGCCCCTCTACCTCCCCTCCCCCTCTACCTCCCCCTCTACCTCCACTGCCCCTCTACCTTCCCTCCCCCTCTACCTCCACTCCCCCTCTACCTCCCCCGCCCCTCTACCTCCACTGCCCCTGCTATCTTCCTTTCTCCTCTAGCCCCTCCCCCTCTACCTCCCCCTCTACCTTCCCTGCCCCTCTACCTCCACTGCCCCTCTACCTCCCCCGCCCCTCTACCTCCCCCGCCCCCTCTACCTCCCCCTCTACCTCCCCCGCCCCTCTACCTCCACTGCCCCTCTACCTCCCCTCCCCCTCTACCTCCCCCTCTACCTCCTCTAGCCCCTCTACCTCCCCTCCCCAACTACCTCCCCCTCTACCTCCTCTAGCCCCTCTACCTCCCCTCCCCCTCTACCTCCCCCTCTACCTTCCCTCCCCCTCTACCTCCCCCTCTACCTCCCCTCCCCCTCTACCTCCACTGCCCCTCTACCTCCACTGCCCCTGCTATCTTCCTTTCTCCTCTACCTCCCCTCCCCCTCTACCTCCCCTCCCCCTCTACCTCCCCCTCTACCTTCCCTCCCCCTCTACCTCCCCTCCCCCTCTACCTCCACTGCCCCTCTACCTCCACTGCCCCTCTACCTCCCCCTCTACCTCCACTGCCCCTCTACCTCCACTGCCCCTCTACCTCCACTCCCCCTCTACCTCCACTGCCCCTCTACCTCCCCTCCCCCTCTACCTCCCCCTCTACCTCCACTGCCCCTCTACCTTCCCTCCCCCTCTACCTCCACTCCCCCTCTACCTCCCCCGCCCCTCTACCTCCACTGCCCCTGCTATCTTCCTTTCTCCTCTAGCCCCTCCCCCTCTACCTCCCCCTCTACCTTCCCTGCCCCTCTACCTCCACTGCCCCTCTACCTCCCCCGCCCCTCTACCTCCCCTCCCCCTCTACCTCCCCCTCTACCTCCCCCGCCCCTCTACCTCCACTGCCCCTCTACCTCCCCTCCCCCTCTACCTCCCCCTCTACCTCCTCTAGCCCCTCTACCTCCCCTCCCCAACTACCTCCCCCTCTACCTTCCCTGCCCCTCTACCTCCTCTAGCCCCTCTACCTCCCCTCCCCCTCTACCTCCCCCTCTACCTTCCCTCCCCCTCTACCTCCCCCTCTACCTCCCCTCCCCCTCTACCTCCACTGCCCCTCTACCTCCACTGCCCCTGCTATCTTCCTTTCTCCTCTACCTCCCCTCCCCCTCTACCTCCCCTCCCCCTCTACCTCCCCCTCTACCTTCCCTCCCCCTCTACCTCCCCCTCTACCTCCCCTCCCCCTCTACCTCCACTGCCCCTCTACCTCCACTGCCCCTCTACCTCCCCCTCTACCTCCACTGCCCCTCTACCTCCACTCCCCCTCTACCTTCCCTGCCCCTCTACCTCCACTGCCCCTCTACCTCCACTCCCCCTCTACCTCCACTGCCCCTCTACCTCCCCTCCCCCTCTACCTCCCCCTCTACCTCCACTGCCCCTCTACCTCCACTCCCCCTCTACCTCCCCCACCCCTCTACCTCCACTGCCTCTGCTATCTTCCTTTCTCCTCTAGCCCCTCCCCCTCTACCTCCCCCTCTACCTTCCCTGCCCCTCTACCTCCACTGCCCCTCTACCTCCCCCGCCCCTCTACCTCCCCTCCCCCTCTATCTCCACTGCCCCTCTACCTCCACTCCCCCTCTACCTCCACTCCCCCTCTACCTCCACTGCCCCTCTACCTCCCCTCCCCCTCTACCTCCCCCTCTACCTCCTCTAGCCCCTCTACCTCCCCTCCACCTCCCCCTCTACCTTCCCTGCCCCTCTACCTCCTCTAGCCCCTCTACCTCCCCTCCCCCTCTACCTCCCCCTCTACCTTCCCTGCCCCTCTACCTCCACTGCCCCTGCTATCTTCCTTTCTCCTCTACCTCCCCTCCCCCTCTACCTCCCCTCCCCCTCTACCTCCCCCTCTACCTTCCCTCCCCCTCTACCTCCCCCTCTACCTCCCCTCCCCCTCTACCTCCACTGCCCCTCTACTACCTCCACTGCCCCTCTACCTCCACTCCCCCTCTACCTTCCCTGCCCCTCTACCTCCACTGCCCCTCTACCTCCACTCCCCCTCTACCTTCCCTGCCCCTCTACCTCCACTGCCCCTCTACCTCCACTCCCCCTCTACCTCCACTGCCCCTCTACCTCCCCTCCCCCTCTACCTCCCCCTCTACCTCCACTGCCCCTCTACCTCCACTCCCCCTCTACCTCCCCCACCCCTCTACCTCCACTGCCTCTGCTATCTTCCTTTCTCCTCTAGCCCCTCCCCCTCTACCTCCCCCTCTACCTTCCCTGCTCCTCTACCTCCACTGCCCCTCTACCTCCCCCGCCCCTCTACCTCCCCTCCCCCTCTATCTCCACTGCCCCTCTACCTCCACTCCCCCTCTACCTTCCCTGCCCCTCTACCTCCACTGCCCCTCTACCTCCCCCGCCCCTCTACCTCCACTGCCCCTCTACCTCCCCTCCCCCTCTACCTCCCCCTCTACCTCCTCTAGCCCCTCTACCTCCCCTCCACCTCCCCCTCTACCTTCCCTGCCCCTCTACCTCCTCTAGCCCCTCTACCTCCCCTCCCCCTCTACCTCCCCCTCTACCTTCCCTGCCCCTCTACCTCCACTGCCCCTGCTATCTTCCTTTCTCCTCTACCTCCCTCCCCCTCTACCTCCCCTCCCCCTCTACCTCCCCCTCTACCTCCCCTCCCCCTCTACCTCCCCCTCTACCTTCCCTCCACCTCTACCTCCCCTCCCCCTCTACCTCCACTGCCCCTCTACCTCCACTGCCCCTGCTATCTTCCTTTCTCCTCTACCTCCCCTCCCCCTCTACCTCCCCTCCCCCTCTACCTCCCCCTCTACCTCCCCTCCCCCTCTACCTCCACTGCCCCTCTACCTCCACTGCCCCTCTACCTCCCCTTCCCCTCTACCTCCCCCTCTACCTTCCCTCCCCCTCTACCTCCCCCTCTACCTCCCCTCCCCCTCTACCTCCACTGCCCCTCTACCTCCACTGCCCCTCTACCTCCCCCGCCCCTCTACCTCCACTGCCCCTCTACCTCCCCTCCCCCTCTACCTCCCCCTCTACCTCCTCTAGCCCCTCTACCTCCCCTCCCCCTCTACCTCCCCCTCTACCTTCCCTGCCCCTCTACCTCCTCTCCCTCCCCTCCCCCTCTACCTTCCCTTCCCCTCTACCCACCCCCTCTACCTCCCCTCCCCCTCTACCTCCACTGCCCCTCTACCTCCACTGCCCCTGCTATCTTCCTTTCTCCTCTAGCCCCTTCCCCTCTACCTCCCCTGCCCCTCTACCTCCACTGCCCCTCTACCTCCACTGCCCCTGCTATCTTCCTTTCTCCTCTACCTCCCCTCCCCCTCTACCTCCCCCTCTACCTCCCCTCCCCCTCTACCTCCACTGCCCCTCTACCTCCACTGCCCCTCTACCTCTACCTCCCCCGCCCCTCTACCTCCACTGCCCCTGCTATCTTCCTTTCTCCTCTAGCCCCTTCCCCTCTGTCCCTCATCCTGCCCTCTCCTCTTCAGCCCGTGCAGTGCTGTGTTGGCAGTGCTGCGTTTAGCCATATTGGCCCAGCCCATCCCAGGCCCTGACTCCCTGAGTGGCATTTCTCCCAAATGTCATCGTCACCAGACGGCCATTTATTGAACCGTAGAATCAATCACCTTTATAATGCCTGCAAGCTGACACACACAAACACATTCACATGCACTCACACACACACTCAGGCAAACATAGCCGCACGCACACACACAGGTCAACAGCATTATCATAATGCAAATGTGCCATACACAACTAAAGGCTTAGCGCATAGACACTACGTGTAAGTGTGTCTGCGTGACAGTGAATGTGTTCGTGTATATTCATGTGTGTGTGTGTGTGTGTGAGAGTGTGTGTGTGTGTGTGTGTATGTGAGTGTGTGTTTGTATGTGTGTGTGTGAGTGTGTGTGTGTGTGACTCACCAGTGGTCCCAGGGCACAGCCCTGTGCGGTGCAGGCCTGTACTCTAAAGCTGTGTAGACTCCAGGGAGACAGGTGATCAACAGAGAACCATAGGGAGGTAGAGTTCTGGACCAGCACACCGTTCATCCACACTCCATAGCTGCTGATCACTCCTAGAGGAGAGGAACACACACACACACACACACACACACACACACACACACACACACACACACACACACACACACACACACACACACACACACACACACACACACACACACACACACACACACACACACACACACACACACACACACACACACACACACACACACCCTGTCAGTAAACCAATCACAAGGAATTATCCTAATGTTATTACAGCCACATAAGGAAACAGCATGTCTCTTTTTCCTCCATACAGGGCTCAACAGATCATGTTTGCGGTAAGAACCTATTCTGTTTTAATTATGCGTCTGCCCAGAGAAAACCATTTCACGTCTGTGTAAAGAAATTGACAGTAATACATCTCCACACTTAAAATGTCCCATATTCAGCTGGAGTGCACCCAAAATGCCATCCTATTCCCTAATTAGTGCACTACTTTTGACCAGAGCCCCTTAGGGCTCCATAGGAGCCGTAGTGCACTAAATAGGGAATAGGGTGCCATTTGGGCTGCAGTGCTGTGAGTGTTGTAATAAGCCCAGGTTGATGTGAAGCCTAATACATAACAGGCTTATTCTCCTGCTTGTCTCCATGTTTCCCACACTTTAATCCCCAGTGGGATTAGCCAACAAATCCCCAGGAAAATTGGGAAAAACTCCTCCAGACTTCTAGTGGTGTGAAACCAAGCAAATCGTATGGACTCCATATTGACTCCACATTATGAGCAGCCAGACGAATAGTACAACGCATTCTTTGAGAAGCCTTTTGAAGGGGTTTTAAGTGCGAGATAATCGGGTAATTGTGTTGAAAGTTTTTTTTTCATATTAAATGGCTGTCAGATTAGCAAGGCTGTCATTTATCACGTCTAATAGGCGTGGAGGGTTTACGGAGCCAAATGCTCACACACTATATTATACACACTATATTATATACACATTATACACACTATATTATACACACTATATTATATACACATTATACACACTATATTATACACACTATATTATACACATTATATACACTATATTATACACACTATATTATACACACTATATTATACACACTATATTATATACACATTATACACACTATATTATACACACTATATTATACACACTATATTATACACACTATATTATACACACTATATTATATACACATTATACACACTATATTATACACACTATATTATATACACATTATACACACTATATTATACACACTATATTATATACACATTATACACACTATATTATACACACTATATTATACACACTATATTATATACACATTATACACACTATATTATACACACTATATTATACACATTATATACACTATATTATACACACTATATTATACACACTATATTATACACACTATATTATACACACTATATTATACACACTATATTATACACACTATAATATACACACGATATTATACAAACTATATTATACACACTATATTATACACACTATATTATACACACTATATTATACACACTATAATATACACATTATACACACTATATTATACACACTATATTATACACACTATATTATACACACTATATTATACACACTATAATATGCACACTATATTATACACACTATAGTATACACACTATGATATATGCATTATAATATACACACTATATTATACACACTATCCATTATACACATATTTCACACATCACACACACTATAGTATACCCACAATATTATACACACTATAGTATACACACGATATTATACACACTATAATATACACACTATATTATACACACTATATTATACACACTATATTATACACACTATATTATACACACTATGCATTATACACACTATATTATACACACTATATTATACACACTATGCATTATACACACATCTTACACATCACACACACTATAATATACACACTATATTATACACACATTGTACACATCACACACACACTATAATATACACACTATATTATACACACTATGCATTATACACACTATATTATACACACTATGCATTATACACACTATATTATACACACTATGCATTATACACACTATATTATACACACTATATTATACACACATTTTACACATCACACACAATATATTATACACACTATACATTATACACACATTTTACACATGACACACACACTTTACACATCGTATACACTATCATTTATTTTATTTAACCTTTATTTAACCAGGTAGGCAAATTGAGAACACGTTCTCATTTACAATTGCGACCTGGCCAAGATAAAGCAAAGCAGTTCGACACATACAACAACACATAGTTACACATGGAGTAAAACAAACATATAGTCAATGATACAGTGAAAAAAAATAAGTCTATATACAATGTGAGCAAGTGAGGTGAGATAAGGGAGGTGAAGGCAAACAAATATATGTATAAATAAATAAAAATATAATAAAAAGGCCATGGTGGCGAAGTAAATACAACACAGCAAGTAAAATAAAAACTAAAAACACTGGAATGGTTGGTTTGCAGTGGAAGAAAGCGCAAAGTAGAGACAGAAATAATGGGGTGCAAAGGAGCAAAATAAATAAATAAATACAGTAGGTAAAGAGGTAGTTGTTTGGGCTAAATTATAGATGAGCTATGTACAGGTGCAGTAATCTATGAGCTGCTCTGACAGCTGGTGCTTAAAGCTAGTGAGGGAGATAAGTGTTTCCAGTTTCAGAGATTTTTGTAGTTCGTTCCAGTCATTGGCAGCAGAGAACTGGAAGGAGAGGCGGCCAAAGGAAGAATTGGTTTTGGGGGTGACCAGAGAGATAAACCTGCTGGAGCGCGTGCTACAGGTAGGTGTTGCTATGGTGACCAGCGAGCTGAGATAAGGGGGGACTTTACCTAGCAGGGTCTTGTAGATGACCTGGAACCAGTGGGTTTGGCGACGAGTATGAAGCGAGGGCCAGCCAACGAGAGTGTACAGGTCGCAGTGGTGGGTAGTATATGGGGCTTTGGTGACAAAACGGATGGCACTGTGATAGACTGCATCCAATTTATTGAGTAGGGTTTTGGAGGCTATTTTGTAAATGACATCACCGAAGTCGAGGATTGGTAGGATGGTCAGTTTTACAAGGGTATGTTTGGCAGCATGAGTGAAGGATGCTTTGTTGCGGAATAGGAAGCCAATTCTAAATTTAACTTTGGATTGGAGATGTTTGATGTGAGTCTGGAAGGAGAGTTTACAGTCTAACCAGACACCTAGGTATTTGTAGTTGTCCACATATTCTAAGTCAGAGCCGTCCAGAGTAGTGATGTTGGACAGGCGGGCAGGTGCAGGCAGCGATCGGTTGAAGAGCATGCATTTAGTTTTACTTGTATTTAAGAGCAATTGGAGGCCACGGAAGGAGAGTTGTATGGCATTGAAGCTCGCCTGGAGGGTTGTTAACACAGTGTCAAAAGAAGGGCCAGAAGTATACAGAATAGTGTCGTCTGCGTAGAGGTGGATCAGAGAATCACCAGCAGCAAGAGCGACATCATTGATGTATACAGAGAAGAGAGTCGGTCCAAGAATTGAACCCTGTGGCACCCCCATGGAGACTGCCAGAGGCCCGGACAACAGACCCTCCGATTTGACACACTGAACTCGATCAGAGAAGTAGTTGGTGAACCAGGCGAGGCAATCATTAGAGAAACCAAGGCTGTCGAGTCTGCCGATGAGGATGTGGTGATTGACAGAGTCAAAAGCCTTGGCCAGGTCAATGAATACGGCTGCACAGTATTGTTTCCTATCGATGGCGGTTAAGATATCGTTTATGACCTTGAGCGTGGCTGAGGTGCACCCATGACCAGCTCTGAAACCAGATTGCATAGCGGAGAAGGTATGGTGGGATTCGAAATGGTCGGTAATCTGTTTGTTGACTTGGCTTTCGAAGACCTTAGAAAGGCAGGGTAGGATAGATATAGGTCTGTAGCTGTTAGGGTCAAGAGTGTCCCCCCCTTTGAAGAGGGGGATAACCGCAGCTGCTTTCCAATCTTTGGGAATCTCAGACGACACGAAAGAGAGGTTGAAAAGGCTAGTAATAGGGGTGGCAACAATTTCAGCAGATAGTTTTAGAAAGGGTCCAGATTAGGGTCCAGATTATCTAGCCCGGCTGATTTGTAAGGGTCCAGATTTTGCAGCTCTTTTAGAACATCAGCTGACTGTATTTGGGAGAAAGAGAAATGGGGAAGGCTTGGGCGAGTAGCAGAGGGGAGGGCAGTGCTGTTGTCCGGGGTAGGGGTAGCCAGGTGGAAAGCATGGCCAGCCGTAGAAAAATGCTTATTGAAATTCTCAATTATAGTGGATTTGTCGGTGGTGACAGTGTTTCCTATCTTCAGAGCAGTTGGAAGCTGGGAGGAGGTGTTCTTATTCTCCATGGACTTTACAGTGTCCCAGAACTTTTTTGAATTTGTGTTGCAGGAAGCAAATTTCTGCTTGAAAAAGCTAGCCTTGGCTTTTCTAACTGCCTGTGTATACTGGTTTCTAGCTTCCCTGAAAAGTTGCATATCACGGGGGCTGTTCGATGCTAATGCAGAACGCCATAGGATGTTTTTCTGTTGGTTAAGGGCAGTCAGGTCAGGAGAGAACCAAGGGCTATATCTGTTCCTGGTTCTAAATTTCTTGAAAGGGGCATGCTTATTCAAGATGGTGAGGAAGGCATTTAAAAAAAATGTCCAGGCATCCTCTACTGACGGGATGAGATCAATATCCTTCCAGGATACCTCGGCCAGGTCGATTAGAAAGGCCTGCTCGCTGAAGTGTTTCAGGGAGCGTTTGACAGTGATGAGTGGAGGTCGTTTGACCGCTGACCCATTACGGATGCAGGCAATGAGGCAGTGATCGCTGAGATCTTGGTTGAAAACAGCAGAGGTGTATTTGGAGGGCAAGTTTGTTAGGATGATATCTATGAGGGTACCCGTGTTTACGGAATTGGGGTGGTACCTGGTAGGTTCATTGATAATTTGTGTGAGATTGAGGGCATCAAGCTTAGATTGTAGGGTGGCTGAGGTGTTAAGCATGTTAAAATTTAGGTCGCCTAGCAGCACGAGCTCTGAAGATAGATGGGGGGCAATCAGTTCACATATAGTGTCCAGAGCACAGCTGGGGGCAGAGGGTGGTCTATAGCAGGCGGCAACGGTGAGAGACTTGTTTTTAGAGAGGTGGATTTTTAAAAGTAGAAGTTCAAATTGTTTGGGAACAGACCTGGATAGTAAAACAGAACTCTGCAGGCAATCTTTGCAATAGATTGCAACACCGCCCCCTTTGGCCGTTCTATCTTGTCTGAAAATCTTGTAGTTGGGGATGAAAATGTCAGAATTTTTGGTGGTCTTTCTAAGCCAGGATTCAGACACGGCTAAAACATCCGGGTTGGCAGAGTGTGCTAAAGCAGTGAACAAAACAAACTTAGGGAGGAGGCTTCTAATGTTAACATGCATGAAACCAAGGCTATTACGGTTACAGAAGTCATCAAAAGAGAGCGCCTGGGGAATAGGAGTGGAGCTAGGTACTGCAGGGCCTGGATTCACCTCTACATCACCAGAGGAACAGAGGAGGAGTAGGATAAGGGTACGGCTAAAAGCTATGAGAATTGGTCGTCTAGAACTTCTAGAGCAGAGAGTAAAAGGAAGTTTCTGGGGGCGATAAAATAGCTTAAAGGAATAATGTACAGACAAAGGTATGGTAGGATGTGAATACAGTGGAGGTAAACCTAGGTATTGAGTGATGATGAGAGAGATATTGTCTCTAGAAACATCATTGAAACCAGGTGATGTCATCGCATATGTGGGTGGTGGAACTGTGAGGTTGGATATGGTATAGTGAGCAGGGCTAGAGGCTCTACAGTGAAATAAGCCAATAAACACTAACCAGAACAGCAATGGACAAGGCATATTTACATTAAGGAGAGGCATGCTTAATCGAGTGATCAATAAGGGTCCAGTGAGTAGAGGTTGGTTGGGGTCACGGCGATCCAGACAGCTGGCCGGGTAGATGGCTATCGGTAGCAAGATAGCATAGTATGGAAGTCTATTTGTAGATACCTCGTGCGTTTCCGTCGGTAGGTTAGTGGGGTTCCGTGTGGTAGAGGGGATCAATCCAAATTGGCAAAATAGATATAGTGACCCAAGAAGAAAATAAAATAAATAAATAATAATAATAATTGTCCGATATACTTATTCAGATAGCAGCCGATAAGACAGCTAACGGTTAGCGGGCCCCAGATGAGCGTTCAGGTAACGTCGGGACGGAGGTGCCAGTTGGATAACTCCCTCGGGCAGATAACGTCGGCAGTCAGTCGTGAAGGCCCGGTGGGGCTCCGTATCTGCAGCAAAAAAAAAAAAAAAAAAACGGGTCCAGATAGGTGACTGTAGCCCAGGAATGGCTGATGGAACTCCTCAGCTGGCTAGCTCCGGAATGATTTGAGTTTGCTCCGGGATCGACGTAAGCCAATAGTCACACGGTTTGCAGCTAGCTAGCTGCAAATGTCCAGAGCCTGCGGCTGAAATCCGGGGAAACTGAGAGAAAAAAGTCCCGGAATGCTCCGGTCCGAGTCGCGTTGCACAAAAGTGCCGGTAGATTATCGAGCTAAAGGAATAGCTGATGACCACAAAACGTGGGCAGCTGAAACACCAACGCTAGCCAGCAGACCGGCTAATTTCTGGGCAGCTACAGATTAGCTTCTGGCTAGCTATCGGATAGCTTCTGGTTAGCTTTCTGGCTAGCTTCTGAATTAGCCCCTGGCTAGCTTCCACGGTGGATTTTCAGATTTGAGGTAAATAATACTTTTTTGTAATTGGTGAAGCGGGTTGCAGGAAAGCTTTTGCAGGAAAGCTTTTGTAGTTGAGTTCTTGGATAATAAAATATATAAAAGATATGCGAAGAAAGGTGTAAATATATATATATACAGGACACGACAATACGAAACAGAAATTACGTCTGAACTGCTAAGCCATCTTGGAAGAATAAACACACTGAACATGTGAAACTGTGTATTCTAAAGGCTTTTATTGAGATGATAAAACTGTGAGGTTTTACTGAGCATTAAAGACATGCTCTGGAACTTTGGTTACTACTAAGTTTTTTTTAAACCTCCCACTTTGGACTGAATGTGTCAATGTGTAGTTCATACATGCATAATCTATGGGCAGAATTACGGTCTTAACTTAATTAGCCACAACATCCCTAAAGACACTGTTCACTGGAAGCTGTGCAGCCGCATTTTCCCTGCATTTTCCCCCACGTGGGCCAGCCCCCTAGAAATTCGAGTTACAGCCAATGAGCTTCAGCCCCTTGCCATTTGAGTGACAGAGAGAGAGACCAATGACGTGTTGCACATACAGTATCTGCACATACAGTGGGGAGAACAAGTATTTGATACACTGCCGATTTTGCAAGTTTTCCTACTTACAAAGCATGTAGAGGTCTGTAATTTTTATCATAGGTACACTTCAACTGTGGGAGACGGAATCTAAAACAAAAATCCAGAAAATCACATTGTATGATTTTTAAGTAATTAATTTGCATTTTATTGCATGACATAAGTATTTGATCACCTACCAACCAGTAAGAATTCCGGCTCTCACAGACCTGTTAGTTTTTCTTTAAGAAGCCCTCCTGTTCTTCACTCATTACCTGTATTAACTGCACCTGTTTGAACTCGTTACCTGTATAAAAGACACCTGTCCACACACTCAATCAAACAGACTCCAACCTCTCCACAATGGCCAAGACCAGAGAGCTGTGTAAGGACATCAGGGATACAATTGTAGACCTGCACAAGGCTGGGATGGGCTACAGGACAATAGGCAAGCAGCTTGGTGAGAAGGCAACAACTGTTGGCGCAATTATTAGAAAATGGAAGAAGTTCAAGATGACGGTCAATCACCCTCGGTCTGGGGCTCCATGCAAGATCTCACCTCGTGGGGCATCAATGATCATGAGGAAGGTGAGGGATCAGCCCAGAACTACACGGCAGGACCTGGTCAATGACCTGAAGAGAGCTGGGACCACAGTCTCAAAGAAAACCATTAGTAACACACCATGCCGTCATGGATTAAAATCCTGCAGCGCACGCAAGATCCCCCTGCTCAAGCCAGCGCATGTCCAGGCCCGTCTGAAGTTTGCCAATGACCATCTGGATGATCCAGAGGAGGAATGGGAGAAGGTCATGTGGTCTGATGAGACAAAAATAGAGCTTTTTGGTCTAAACTCCACTCGCCGTGTTTGGAGGAAGAAGAAGGATGAGTACAACCCCAAGAACACCATCCCAACCGTGAAGCATGGAGGTGGAAACATCATTCTTTGGGGATGCTTTTCTGCAAAGGGGACAGGACGACTGCACCGTATTGAGGGGAGGATGGATGGGGCCATGTATCGCGAGATCTTGGCCAACAACCTCCTTCCCTCAGTAAGAGCATTGAAGATGGGTCGTGGCTGGTTCTTCCAGCATGACAACGACCCGAAACACACAGCCAGGGCAACTAAGGAGTGGCTCCGTAAGAAGCATCTCAAGGTCCTGGAGTGGCCTAGCCAGTCTCCAGACCTGAACCCAATAGAAAATCTTTGGAGGGAGCTGAAAGTCCGTATTGCCCAGCGACAGCCCCGAAACCTGAAGGATCTGGAGAAGGTCTGTATGGAGGAGTGGGCCAAAATCCCTGCTGCAGTGTGTGCAAACCTGGTCAAGAACTACAGGAAACGTATGATCTCTGTAATTGCACACAAAGGTTTCTGTACCAAATATTAAGTTCTGCTTTTCTGATGTATCAAATACTTATGTCATGCAATAAAATGCAAATTATTTACTTAAAAATCATACAATGTGATTTTCTGGATTTTTGTTTTAGATTCCGTCTCTCACAGTTGAAGTGTACCTATGATAAGAATGACAGACCTCTACATGCTTTGTAAGTAGGAAAACCTGCAAAATCGGCAGTGTATCAAATACTTGTTCTCCCCACTGTATGTGACGTAGTAAGTGAGCGCTACTTTCAGAAACGCTAGCTAAAAGGTATACAAAATATCCAGAGAATCTGTTAAAGGGAAATTAAAATCGTAAAGAGGAAGTCTTCAGTAATTCTGAATCTACAACTGAATTTGGCTTTTTATGAAAGGGAAGCAGGGTTGGAATCAAATCAGAATTTAATAGAGAATGCCTCATAAATTCCAATTCAATTCTTGAATTTGAATTAAAGTACTTAACCCTTCACACTCGTACCAGTATAGGGGTTGATTTGGGCACTGACAAATGGCTAAATTGGAACGTAGTGGCTGTACAGTAACATGCTATACATGACATCAGGGCTCTGGCTCTGCTTTCACAATTCCCACGAGTGTAAAGGGTTAATAAACAGGATACAGAAATGCAATTTGAATTTGAATGAAAGAAAATATAATTGAATTCAGTGAAATTCAATTAAATTCAAATGCATTTTCTGTTCTTTATTAGGTGTGGTCTATACAAATATACATCTAAATGAAACACCAAACATGTCGTTATATACATAAGTATAAAAGATTGTTGAAACATTAGATTTTCATGATAAACTCTTAAAATGGATGATCAAGGAAAACAAAACCTGTATTCAAATATTCTAAGTTATATTTCATTAATCACTTACATTTTGTTCAATATGTGGAAAATACTACATTTCCCGGAATGCATCAGTTCCATAATTTGAAAATCAACACCCAATGGCTACTCTGTCACAAAAAGAGCTGTGATCTGAATAATGTTACTTACCACCCGTCAAATTCACTAAGGGGGCTTTGGATGCAAGGACTGTTGGTGCAGAATAGCTCTGTCATTAGCTTAGCTGCGTCTTCAGCATCAAGTTGAGTTTTAGCTAACGTTTCAGTAAACAAGTCTAAGGCTAGGCTAGGCTAATGCTAAGTGACAGAGCAATTGTCCAATAAGTTTTAAATGGGTTGTTTACATTTGTATTGTTTGGAAACATTGAAATAAAACCAATTTTTTTTGGGGGGGGGGGGTTATAATGGGATGATCAGTAGGTCGACGGTCAAGAGGCATATACAGTATAAGTGATGTCATAGGGTTTACATTGTATCCAAAAAGTACAAGTCCGCAAAATCTTTGTACCAATCACGGATTGTGGCATTAGAATACAAAACACAATATATAAGGAAGGGTCTAATATAACTGCATTTTTTGTCGAGAAAATATAATGGTCTATTCTAAGCACTAAGGTTAAAAGAGTATATAAACATTGTTTCCAGAGAAAAGTGATATATTCTTGGTATCTGGAAGTGTACCTGTCAGATCCAATGAAACACTCATGTTCTATTTTCAACTCATGAGTTGAATGGGAGTCAATTCAAACATTCTGAATTGAGCTCAACTCTGATGGGAAGGTTACAAAAAGTAGTGTGATCTTTGATAAAAATTTATTTATTTGGCAGACAAATAGAATTAAAGTGTTTGAATAAAACAAGGTATACATTTGTTTGTATACATCAGCATTTTCAGCACGAAAGCGAACATACTTATTTTGGAAATATCTTTTTGCTGTTAAAGTAAGAGTATTGATTACCGTACAATTTTGTCAAGAACAAATTAAGAGCGAGTTTCATTTTAAGCTGTGTATTTTCTCCTAAGAGCATGTACCAAGCCATAACGTGACTGCACATAGTTTATGATCTTTCTATTGTTATCAAGAAATACAGACATCGTTGTGGACACGTGTTGCTAAGGATGGCATTCCTCGTACCAACAACTAGATCTCCTATCTAACTCAGAGCAAGTTTACGTGTGATGTTTTGTTTTTTAAGACATCCTGTCCTCTTTGTTGTAACACTTCACCATTCATTGTTCTGATAAGAGTGTCTCCTAGATAACTGATCGTCAGCGTTTGTACAGTAGCGTGCCGTGGGCCTGGCGCCTGGGCCTTCAGTGAGGTCCTACACAGTCCCACCCGAATTAATCCACCTGTTATTACCATCATTTAGATGCCATGGCTCTAGACACTATACATTTAGACAGAAACGCAGTATAACCAGGCGTTGCGTCACCTTGAAATTGACATTTTTTTCAGAGAATTGCAGGGGAAGAGTACAATACAGTACAGTTCAACTAATAGGCAAGAACATAGTCGAGTGCAACAGAGTTATATTAATATTCTTCTTCTATCCATTTCTGGTCCACAAACTTTGAGCTTTAAGTCCCCCAAAAAATAAATACAGTGTGTTCACTAAACAGCGCATTGTCGCACCCAAAGCAGTTTCACCGTGATGATAAAGACACATAACTATTCACTGAAAATAAAAGAAAACAAATAATTTGCAACATAGGCTATTTGCCATTTTATTTTGTTAATATATAGGCTATTTAATATTAACGAAATAAAATGCGAAACATACATACACATTTAATAAAAAATAACATGCATTGTATGCCTACTCACCAAAGACTGATTATTAGACAGTTGCGTGCGCTTAGGGGATCGTGAGAAAAATGCTGCAAGGCCATTGAGGTTGGCAAAGAAGACCTTGCATTCTTTAAGCTTTGAGGCTCCTTGAGTCAGTACTAAATTTAGTCGATGTGCATAGCAGTGAATGAATAAGGCCATCGGTGCCCTCTCCTTAACTTTAGCCTGCACCCCATTGAGTCCAGATGCCATGACTGCTGCGCCATCAAAACACTGTGCCACAACTTTATCCAGACTACATTCATTTTCCTCCAAGAAACGGAAAATAAGAGCGGCAATGTCATCAGCTCGCTTGCCGCTTGTCACATCTTCAAACCGGATAAATCGCTCCTTGACTCCCGTGTCCGTCACATAACGCAGGACGAGTGAGAGCTGTAGCTCCACTCTGGTGTCCCCAAACGTTTTCAAAAGCACCATTGCTTCTAAGTGCCCAGCCGTACTTTGGTGTCTCGTTGCTGCCTTGGTTAGACAACTCAAGTTTGCAAAGCCAGTGTGGCTCCAAACACCAAATCGATCACTTGCAAATAATAGGCATTCCCAGCAGTACAGTTTGCAGTGCTTCTCGGAGCCTGTGAGCCATTGACAGCGCTCATAGTTGAAACTTTGAAAGTGGCGAACGAACGAACCCCTTTCCCGCCTGTGACAGGCTTTGTGGCGTCGGGCGACCTCTCCTTACAATGTCTAACTTTTCTTGAAAAGTTCGTCTTGAGAATGGCGTTATAATTATATCCTCGACCAAATCGATATCTTCTCCTCCTTCCGCCATTGTGGGTTCAAAAAACAGTAGAACGCGAATTAATTCGTTTATCAAATTTAGTTTCCTAGATCTGCATAGACCTGCCCATAGGACCTGCCTCTCAATATTGGTAATCCAATCAAAAGACGTGGACGCCCTACGCCTGCTAGCTGGCTCCTGTGTAACACTGGAGCCAGCCAGCAGGCGTACAATAGCCAACTCTAAAGCTGATTGGTTGACACAAAATTTTAATTTCCATTCACTTTAAGCTACAAGCGCCCGCACTGTTGATTCTGAAGGCCTGAGGGCAGATTTTAGACCCCTGGCAACACATGATGGCTGAATATGATTGGATAAAAGATCTAACGTAAAGACCAGCCCTCCAAATCTCAACCTGGGGCTGGAAGCAGTGCAACCAAGAGGAAAGCTATGAAATGAAGAGTATAACTCTTACTCTGGGGAATAATTTAATACATATTTGTGGGAAAATATATTTAAAAAAATATATATTCTGATGATGTTTAGGCCAGCAGAGAAGGCCTTGCAGGCCCTGACGGCCCACCACTGCGTTTGTACCTGAGCTATGTTACACCTGTTATAATACATCACGTCTAAAAAAGGTCAACTTTACCAAACAAATAATGTCTGATTGTGTACGTGCTTTTTATGTATGTGTGTACGTGCTTTATATTTGAGTGTGTGAATGAGGTAGGCAGCCCTCTCCTATGTGTTCCCAGCCTGCAGTTCACATCTTCAGTCAAAAGAGAGCACTTGCCATCCACTTAAAGAAGCAGCAAGCTCTTACCAACTCTCTCTCTCTCTCTCTCTCTCTTGCTCTCTCTCTCTCTCTCTCTCTCTCTCTCTCTCTCTCTCTCTCTCTATCTATCACTCTCTCTCTCCCCTCTCTCTCTCTATCGCTCTCTCTCTATATATCTCTCTCTACCTCTATCACTCTTCCACCTCTCTCTCTTTCTCCCTCTCTCTATCACTCTCTCTCCCCCCTCTCTCTCTCTCTCTCTCTCTTTGTCCCTCACTCTGTCTCTCTCCCTTTCTCTCTCTCTCTCCCTCCATATTCACAATACTTTTACAATCACTTATCTAAAAGTGTCTGTGACGTGTGCAGCATTCCAGAACAGATGTTGAGTGCTGTGACTAGCCTCCCTCAATTTTGGTAAACATCTCCCATTTTCGCACTGTCAAAATGTCCCTGTCAGTGTGTCGAGCTGGAGTACGTACAAACACAAAGCGTGTGTACCTCAGTATGTCATCCCTGTCCAACTTCCCCTCCACCTATGATCCTTTAATTGACCAACTAGTTTGGGTACAAGATTCTCTGGTCTGGTGAAAGCAAGATTGAACTCTTTGGCTTGAATGCCAAGCGTCACGTCTGGAGGAAACCTGGCACCATCCCTACGGTGAAGCATGGTGGTGGCAGCATCGTGCTGTGGGGATGTTTCTCAGCAGCAGGGACTGGGAGACTAGTCAGGATCGAGGGAAAGATGAACGGAGCAAAGTACAGAGAGACCCTTGATGAAAACCTGCTCCAGAGCGCGACTTCAGACTGGGGCAAAGGTTCACCTTCCAACAGGACAACGACCCTAAGCATACAGCCCAGACAACACAGGAGTGGCTTTAGGACAAGTCTCTGAATGTCCTTGAGTGGCCTCACTGCCAAAAGTGCTTCAACAAAGTACTGAGTAAAGGGTCTGAATACTTATGTAAATGTGATATCATTTTTTAATTTTTTTTTCTTTTTTTTAAATTGTATTTTAAATACATTTTAGAATAAGGTTGTAAAACCTAACAAAATGTGGAAAACGTCAAGGGGTCTGAAAACTTTCCGAAGGCACTATATATCTAGTACATATAATATGAATTTATACAGCCAATGGTAAACAATGAAGAATCTTTCCTCTGTCACGCTAACCAATTATCAATTGTTCCTCATTCCCACCTCACCCCCCTCTCCCCCCTTTGACCTCATCATAACCCTTCTCCACCTCTTTACCGTTGGGTGTGTCTGGGGGTGTCCAGGTAATGTTGAGGGCATGGGGGGAGAGAGGAGTGACGTAGGGGGCAGGGATGTTTTCAGGGGTGCTCTCCTCTGTGTGAGCCTCGCTAGGGGGGCTGAAGGAACAGCCTCCCCCCGTACACGCCTAAACACATGGGAAACACACACACACACATGTATAAACATGCATACACACAGGAAACAAGGTTTACAAGATAAAGGTGAGTGTTTCGTTTGGACACAAAAAGTTATGTAATAACATTAATGCATTTAATAATGAGATATTAAATGTAACACATGACACAGTATAATTGAATCCTCATATATAACTGAGAGTGTACGTGTGTGTACTCACAGTGACAGTGAAGCTGTAGGTGGTGCCTGGTGTCAGGTTACGGAGGGTGTGGTCTTCAAACAGTTCCGAGCTGTTATACACACACACTGGCTCCTCCCCTTCTACTGACAGATACACACTGTAGAACTCTAACACACCATTCACCTGCTCAGGACGAGACCACCTGGAGAGAGAGAGGGAGAGGAAGTTTTATTAACGCTCGGGGATTGGAAATTATAGGTTATTTGGAGGTTTTTGAATAACTTCCTTAAAACTTTCACTGAATGTTTCAATAAGACTTTTAATAACACTACTAGCTTATTTTGGGTAAACTTTTTTTTACTCCAAGCACAGATAGGACACGTGGAAATTATTTTCCTTAGGCATTAAATCATGAAAACACATTTCTTTTTTTTGTGACACAGCATCAGTGAGATTCAAACCTATAACTTTCTGTTTTCTATCCATGGAATGAATTCACTGCGCCACCAGGATGGAGCTAGCATGCTATGTTATTTATGCATACACAGCTGTTCATTTTAGTCTATTCAAACAGAGCCCATTTAAATTAAACAGGCCCTCATTAAGATCAGGTGTGGCCGATTAGTGGGTGCGGCCAACACACCTGAACACACTTAACAAGATAGAGGGTTATGTTGATGCTGAGAACATCATGTATATATATATATATATATATATATATATATATATATATATATATATATATATATATATATATATATGTTATTAAATTACATTCTTAGAACATTCTCTGAATGTTAATAAAGTTTTCTTGTGTTTTTTTATGGAAAGTTTTCTTCACGTTCTGAGAACGGAATGCATGTTTTTAAATAACATTCTTGGTACTCTAGGTTTTTTATGGAAAGTTTCCTAACACTCTCAGAACAATTTGAGAACATGACTTAAATAGAATAAAACCATGAAGAAACCCGTAGGAAACGTTATACTGAAGTACTGAAATTCCCACAGAAGAAAGTTATTACTATACATTAGCTGAGAATGTTCCAAAGTACCATTCCCGGAAAGTTGTATGCAAAATAACCATAGGACAACCACACTCTCACCAACATATAGTTCTCAGAACGTTATGTGCTAGCTGGGTAAATATACACTGCTCAAAAAAATAAAGGGAACACTAAAATAACACATCCTAGATCTGAATGAATGAAATATTCTTATTAAATACTTTTTTCTTTACATAGTTGAATGTGCTGACAACAAAATCACACAAAAATGATCAATGGAAATCAAATTTATCAACCCATGGAGGTCTGGATTTGGAGTCACACTCAAAATTAAAGTGGAAAACCACACTACAGGCTGATCCAACTTTGATGTAATGTCCTTAAAACAAGTCAAAATGAGGCTCAGTAGTGTGTGTGGCCTCCACGTGCCTGTATGACCTCCCTACAACGCCTGGGCATGCTCCTGATGAGGTGGCGGATGGTCTCCTGAGGGATCTCCTCCCAGACCTGGACTAAAGCATCCGCCAACTCCTGGACAGTCTGTGGTGCAACGTGACGTTGGTGGATGGAGCGAGACATGATGTCCCAGATGTGCTCAATTGGATTCAGGTCTGGGGAACGGGCGGGCCAGTCCATAGCATCAATGCCTTCCTCTTGCAGGAACTGCTGACACACTCCAGCCACATGAGGTCTAGCATTGTCTTGCATTAGGAGGAACCCAGGGCCAACCGCATCAGCATATGGTCTCACAAGGGGTCTGAGGATCTCATCTCGGTATGCGGCCCCCAAAGAAATGCCACCCCACACCATGACTGACCCACCGCCAAATCGGTCATGCTGGAGGAACATCCTGCAGGCAGCAGAACGTTCTCCACGGCGTCTCCAGACTCTGTCACGTCTGTCACGTGCTCAGTGTGAACCTGCTTTCATCTGTGAAGAGCACAGGGCGCCAGTGGCGAATTTCCCAATCTTGGTGTTCTCTGGCAAATGCCAAACGTCCTGCACGGTGTTGGGCTGTAAGCACAACCCCCACCTGTGGACGTCGGGCCCTCATACCACCCTCATGGAGTCTGTTTCTGACCGTTTGAGCAGACACATGCACATTTGTGGCCTGCTGGAGGTCATTTTGCAGGGCTCTGGCAGTGCTCCACCTGCTCCTCCTTGCACAAAGGCGGAGGTAGCGGTCCTGCTGCTGGGTTGTTGCCCTCCTACGGCCTCCTCCACGTCTCCTGATGTACTGGCCTGTCTCCTGGTAGCGCCTCCATGCTCTGGACACTACGCTGACAGCCACAGCTCGCATTGATGTGCCATCCTGGATGAGCTGCACTACCTGAGCCACTTGTGTGGGTTGTAGACTCCGTTTCATGCTACCACTAGAGTGAAAGCACCGCCAGCATTCAAAAGTGACCAAAACATCAGCCAGGAAGCATAGGAACTGAGAAGTGGTCTGTGGTCACCACCTGCAGAACCACTCCTTTATTGGGGGTGTCTTGCTAATTGCCTATAATTTCCACCTTTTGTCTATTCCATTTGCACAACAGCATGTGAAAGTTATTGTCAATCAGTGTTGCTTCCTAAGTGGACAGTTGGATTTCACAGAAGTGGGATTGACTTGGAGTTACATTGTGTTGTTTAAGTGTTCCCTTTATTTTTTTGAGCAGTGTAGAACAGAGGACACCTGTAACGGCTTTCTTCCAGGGGTGAAGGAGAGGACCAAAGTGCAGCGCGGCTAGTGTTCAACATGTTTAATTAAAGAACAAGTGAAACACTACAAACATACAAAATAACAAATGTGAAAAAACCGAGACAGACCTATCTGGTGCAGACAAAACACAGAGACAGGAAACAACCACCCACAATCCCCAACACAAAAACAAGCCACCTATATATGATTCTCAATCAGGGACAACGATTGACATCTGCCTCTGATTGAGAACCATATTAGGCTGGACACAGAAACAGACAAACTAGACACACAACATAGAATTCCCACCCAGCTCACGTCCTGACCAACACTAAACAAGAAAAACACATAAGAACTCTGGTCAGGACGTTACAGTAACCCCCTCCTGAGGTGCGGACTCCGAACGCACCCCTAAAACTCAAGAGGAGGGTCTGGGTGGGCATCTGTCCGCGGTGGCGGCTCCGGCGGTGGACGAGGACACCACTCCACCACTGTCTTTGTCCCCCTCCTTAGCGTCCTTTGAGTGGCGACCCTCGCCCCCGACCTTGGCCTAGGAATCCTCCCCAAGGCCCCCACATGATTTAGGAGACAGCTCAGGACAGAGAGGTAGCTCAGGACTGAAGGGCAGCTCCGGACAGAGAGGCAGCTCTGGACTGAAGGGCAGCTCCGGACTAATGGCAGCTCCGGACTGAGGGGCAGCTCCGGACTGAGGGGCAGCTCCGGGCTGAGGGGCAGCTCATGACTGGAGGGCAGCTCATGACTGGAGGGCAGCTCATGACTGGCGGGCAGCTCATGACTGGCGGGCAGCTCATGACTGGCGGGCAGCTCATGACTGGCGGGCAGCTCATGACTGGCGGGCAGCTCATGACTGGCGGGCAGCTCATGACTGGAGGGCAGCTCATGACTGGAGGGCAGCTCATGACTGGAAGGCAGCTCATGACTGGAGGGCAGCTCATGACTGGAAGGCAGCTCATGACTGGAGGGCAGCTCATGACTGGAGGGCAGCTCATGACTGGATGGCAGCTCCTGACTGGCTGGCGGCTCTGGCAGCTCCTGACTGGCTGGCGGCTCTGGCAGCTCCTGACTGGCTGGCGGCTCTGGCAGCTCCTGACTGGCTGGCGGCTCTGGCAGCTCCTGACTGGCTGGCGGCTCTGGCAGCTCCTGACTGGCTGGCGGTTCTGGCAGCTCCTGACTGACGGACGGCTCTAGCGGCTCCTGACTGACGGACGGCTCTAATGGCTCGGGACAGACGGGCGACTCTAATGGCTCGGGGCAGACGGATGGCTCAGATGGCGCTGCGCAGACGGATGGCTTAGACGGCGCTGGGCAGACGGATGACTCAGACGGCGCTGGGCAGATGGATGGCTCAGACGGCGCTGGGCAGACGGATGGCTCAGACGGCGCTGGGCAGACGGATGGCTCAGACGGCGCTGGGCAGGCGGATGGCTCAGACGGCGCTGGGCAGGCAAGCAGCTCAGACTGCGTAGGGCATGCGAGCAGTGCAGGTGGCGTTGGGCAGACGAGCAGTGCAGGTGGCGTTGGGCAGACGGCCGACTCTGACCTGCTGAGGCGCACAGTAGGCCTGGTGCGTGGTGCCGGAACTGGTGGTACCGGATTGGAGACACGCACCTCAAGGCTAGTGCGGGGAGCAGGAACAAGGCACACTGAATTCTCAAAGCGCACTATAGGCCTGGTGCGTGGTACCGGCACTGGTTGTACCGGGCTGAGGGCACGCACCTCAGGGCGAGTGCGGGGAGAAGGAACAGTGCTTACAGGGCTCTGGAGACGCACAGGAGGCTTGATGCGTGGTGCCGGAACTGGAGGTACTGGGCTGGAGACACGCACCATAGGGAGAGTGCGTGGAGGAGGAACAGGGCTCTGGAGACGCACAGGAAGCCTGGTGCGTGGTGTAGGCACTGATGGTACTGGGCTGGGGCGGGAAGGTGGCGCCGGATATACCGGACCGTGCAGGTGTACTGGCTCCCTTGAGCACCGAGCCTGCCCAACCTTACCTGGTTGTATGCTCCCCGTAGCCCGCCCGGTGTGGGGAGGTAGAATAACCCGCACTGGGCTGTGTTGGCGAACCAGGGACACCATGCGTAAGGCTGGTGCCATGTATGCCGGCCCGAGGAGACGTACTGGAGGCCAGATACGTTGAGCCGGCTTCATGACACCTGGCTCAATGCCCAATCTAGCCCGTCCAGTGCGGGAAGGTGGAATAACCCGCACCGGGCTAAGCACACGTACAGGAGACACCGTGCGCTCTTCCGCATAACACGGTGTCTGCCCGTACTCACGCTCTCCACGGTAATCACACACCTCAGGGCGAGTACCGTGTATACTACGCCAAACCAACATCTCTCTCTCTTCGCTCTCCCACAATATCACCAACAACTCATCAAATGTCTCATAATCTCCCATCCTTTCACTTTCCTCCAATCTGTCCAATAACTCCTCCACATTCTCCGACTCGTACCTCAATTTAGCCCACTGCTCCTTCTGGTAAGCACGGGGAACTGGCTCAAATCTCCCACTTGACCCAGCCATACTCCCCGTGTACCCCCCCAAGACATTTTTGGGGGAGCCTCTCGGGCTTCCAGCCACTCTGCCTTGCTAGCTCCCGCTGCTGCTGCTGCTGCCGCTGCTGCTGTCGCTGTTGCCTGTTGCCACGCTGCTTGGTCCGGGTTTGGTGGGTGGTTCTGTAACGGCTTTCTTCCAGGGGTGAAGGAGAGGACCAAAGTGCAGCGCGGCTAGTGTTCAACATGTTTAATTAAAGAACAAGTGAAACACTACAAACAACATACAAAATAACAAATGTGAAAAAACCGAGACAGACCTATCTGGTGCAGACAAAACACAGAGACAGGAAACAACCACCCACAATCCCCAACACAAAAACAAGCCACCTATATATGATTCTCAATCAGGGACAACGATTGACATCTGCCTCTGATTGAGAACCATATTAGGCTGGACACAGAAACAGACAAACTAGACACACAACATAGAATTCCCACCCAGCTCACGTCCTGACCAACACTAAACAAGCAAAACACATAAGAACTCTGGTCAGGACGTTACAACACCTCTATCTGAGGAGGGATCAAGGAGAAAGAGAGACAGAGAGACTTGACTTGTGATGCTCTTTATTGAGACATCTTATTTTTTAAATGTAACTAGGCAAGTCAGTTAAGAACAAACTCTTGGTTACTGGCCCAACACTCTAACCACTACGCTACCTGCTGCCCCGACTGACTTAAAACCACAACAAAACCCCAGTGAAACCTCACCCCATAAAAAACTGCACCAACTCAACACCAAAGCACCATACACAATACACCATACACCATACACAATACACAATACACCATACACAATACACGTACCAAACCGGACACATATATTTTTCTGTTATTAACAATAATTAATTTCCCAAACATTACTGGCATTTCTGTGTTCTTGTTCTAATTGGCCCACACCCCCATTGAAGGCCACTCCGTTAGGAGCACTTACAATTCTAATTGGCCTAAGACCCAATAGGCACCACTCCTTAGGACCACACATTTTCTAATTGGCCCAGGGCTCAGGAGAGACCCCGGCCCCCTAGGACCACCTTCAATGTGAGCCATTTTGAGAAGTGATGAATGTATCCAGTGGTTGGTATGACTGATGAGTGTGTTACTGTACAATTAGCCTGACTAACCAATCTATCACATTACTCAGCTCATGTATACTGTGTCGATAGTGGCAGTAATTCACTCTATCATTGTGGGTAGTGAAACCAGAGAGGAGTTTTTAAACAATGATTTGATTTATTTAAAAAGAATGCTGTTTAGAAACAACTCAGGAGGAAATCCAGAGTAAACACACCATACAGGCTAATATAAATGCATACAGGCTAATATAAATGTGAAATTGACACCTATTAAAAGCTACAGTATATTAATTTCAAAGGGTATCAAAGTGAGATTTTGCCATAGGAAAAACTATATCTGATGTGTGTAGTGTGTACTGTAAGCGTACGTTGGACAGAAAAGTGTGCGTGCTCGCCTGTGTAGGTACGCGTGTGCTGGCCAAGCGAGGGCAGGGGGGGAGAGGAGAATGTGTTTCTGCTGATATTGTTTTGTGCATATCCAGCAGGCAGGCCTCTCAACCTTTCTCACAGGCAGATTGCAACACAACAAAAGAATATTGAACACGTATGATCCCTCCACCTTGCCTATTAGGATTCTGCTAACAAGGCAGTACCTCTCAGCTCACAGGCCACAGCTACAGCATCAAAGGAGAGAAACAGAGAGAGAGAGATATAGAATCTTTAATGTCAAATTACAGCAAAACTACTATTTTTTCTCTCTCTAATCTCTAATCCCTCTCAATTTCTTTCTCTCACCACTTCTTTCTCTCACCAGTCTCCCTTGAAAAAAAAATCTCTCTCGCTTTGTGTGTGTATGCATGGGTGTGTACTCCTATGTCCTCTATGTATTCTCCTTGTCCTTTTACTAGGGATGTGACAAATACAAAAAATGTCTTAACGTTAAAACAGCAATTTTTTTGTTATTTGTTCTCCATTAAAACAAGAATAAGAATGAACAAAATACCACGTGAATTCACAATGTAGCTCTGCTGCTGCTGCTAGCAACGGTGTGGGTCTCTCGGTATGTCTCTTTCAGATGGTAAAGCATTGCACCTGTACTACCATTACTGTACAACTTCAGTAAGGCATTGCCTATCATCAATGAGTAGGCTAGGGTATTCTACACTCAACAGACTGAAGACTGAACACACACTCACATCATTAGCGAAGAGAAAGAGCAGGTGAGCTAGCACGAGGCTGTATCGCATTAGTGGAAACCAAGACTATTCTCAAGGTAGGTCTGCCGGTTTTGACTAGCAGAAGTTACTTTTCGTAGCAGGTAGGAGAACTTACGCAGCAGGTTAGGAGAATTAACGTGGCAGGTTAAGAGAATTCGGTTAGGAAAGGGTTGGGGTTAGCTAAAATTGTCCCAGACGACGTGACAACCAGGCCTGCCCTGAGGACTGTCTTGGTTTCCACTAATGCGATGCTGCCAGTGCAAGAGAGAGAGAGGAAGGGGCAGGCAGAAAGAACCGTGGTGCCCATACAGAGCCTTCAGAAAGTTTTCACACCCTTTGACTTATTCCACATTTTGTTCTGTTACAGCCTGAACTCAAAATTGATTAAATATATATTTTTTTCTATTTACATGCAATAACCGAAAATTACAAAGTGAAAACATGTATTTAGACATTTCTGCAAATTGATTGAAAATAAAACACAGAAATATCTATTTTACGTCGGTATTCACAACCATGAGTCAATACATGTTAGAATCACCTTCAGCAGCGATTACAGTTGTGAGTCTTTATTTCACCTTTATTTAATTAGGCAAGTCAGTTAAGAACAAATTCGTATTTACAATGACAGCCTAGGAACAGTGGGTTAACTGCCTTGTTCAGGCAGAACAACAGAACTTTACCTAGTCAGCTCAGGGATTCGATCTAGCAACCTTTCAGTTACTCGCACAACACTCTAACCACCAGACTACCTGCCTCTAACCACTAGGCTACCTGCCTCTAACCACTAGGCTACCTGCCTCTAACCACTAGGCTACCTGCCGCCGCTAAGACCTTTGCCCATTATTCTTTTGAAAATACTTCAAGCTCTGTCAAATTGGCTGTTGATCATTGCTAAACAAGCATTTTCAAGTCTTGCCATAGAGATTTAAGTCAAAACTGTAACTTGGCCACTCAGGAACATTCACTGTCTTCTTGGTAAGTAACTTCAGTGTAGATTTGGCCTTGTGTTTTAGGTTATTGTGCTGCTGAAAGGTGAATTAAACTTAGTGTCTGGTGGAAAGCAGACTGAATCAGGTTTTCCTCTAGGACTTTGCCTGTGCTTAGCTCCATTCTGTTTATTTTTTTTACCCTGAAAAACTTCCCAGTCCTTAATGATTACAAGCATACCCTTAACATGATGCAGCCACCACTATGCTTAAAAATATGGAGAGTGGTACTCAGTAATGTGTTTTATTGGATTTGCCCCAAACATAACACTTTGTATTCGGGACAAAAAAGTTAATTGCTTTGCCCCATGTTTTGCAGTATTACTTTAGTGCCGTGTTGCAAACAGGATGCATGTTTTGTAATATTTATATTTTGTACAGGCTTCCATCTTTTCACTCTGTCAATTAGGTTAGTATTGTGGAGTAACTACAATGTTGTTGATCCATTCTCAGTGTTCTCTTATCACAGCCATTAAACTCTGTAACTGTTTTAAAATCACCATCGGTTTCCTTCCTCTCCGGCAACTGAGTTAGGAAGGACATCTGTATCTTTGTAGTGACTGGGTGTATTGATACACCATCCACAGTGTAATTAATAACTTCACCATGCTCAAAGGGATATTCAATGTCCGTTTTTTTTTACCCATCTACCAATAGGTTCCATTATTTGCGAGGCACTGGAAAACCTCCCTGGTCTTTGTGGTTGAACCCGTGGTTGTAATTCACTGCTCGACTGAGGGACCATACAGATAATTGTATGTTTGGGGTACAGAGATGAGGTAGTCATTCAAAAATGATGTTAAACACTATTATTGCACACAGATTGAGTCCATGCAGCTTATTATGTGACTTGTTAAGCACATTTTTACTCCTAAACTTATTGAATCTTCCCATAACAAAGAGGTTGAATACTGATTGACTCAAGACATTTCAGCTTTTCATTTTTTATTAATTTGTACAACTTTTGAAAAACATTATTCCACTTTGACATTATGGGTATTGTGTGTAGGCCAGTGACACAACATCTAAATTGTTATTTTAAATTCAGGCTGTAACAACAGAAGTCAAGAGGTGTGAATACTTTCCGAAGGCAATGTATATCTTGGTAAACTGTGTATCTTGTTTGCCTCTTGCCTCTTCCTCTCAGAAAATAATGTTTTGTGATAACTGCACTTTGATATTAATGTTGTTTTTTGGTTATTCATTTTTCTTAATGTTAAGGATCCCAACTTCGTGTAACGGTTTTAATGTTCACACCCCTACCTTTTACCTTGTGTGGTCATCAGTAAAGTGCTGACATTTCCCTGAGAGGGAGATCAGTGTTTCTCACCCTAACCTACCGTCTGCATACACTCTTCTCTATTCTGATTTATTCATTCACCCTCTGCTGTTCTCTTCTCCACCCTCTCTCCGGTGTGTGGCGCGCTGCTCTCCTGCTGTGGGTCTTAAGTGATGGTGGTCAGGGGCTCTAATGGCACACACACTCTATAATATAGAGACTCATACAGTCTCTCTCTCTCTCTCTCTCTCTCTCTCTCTCTCTCTCTCTCTCTCTCTCTCTCTCTCTCTCTCTCTCTCTCTCTCTCTCTCTCTCTCTCTCTCTCTCTCTCTCTCTCTCTCTCTCTCTCGTTGGAGGACAGTCAATGCCATGTAGTCTGAAGCCATCTATCTACCTATACGGCCACAGTCTTTCTAAAGGTGTCATATTCAATGACATGGAGAGTTGTTTATGGCTATAATACCCTGCTCAGAGATACACACACACACACACATCCCTATGCTGTACCTCAGTGGTGTGTATGGAGCAGTTACACACCTATTCCTATACAGAATCTATAAACAACATCTCCACATAGACATTCAAGATACTTCCTGAACAGGTTTAAAAACAGTTTTTTAGAAATGTTTGCTAATTTATATAAAATAAAATGGAGATATCACATTTACATACGTTTTCCTACCCTTTACCTAGTACTTTGTTGAAGCACCTTTGGCACCATTTACAGCCTCGAGTCTTGTTGGGTATGACGCTACAAGCTTGGCTCACCTGTATTTGGGGAGTTTCTCCCATTCTTCTCTGCCGACCCTCTCAAGCTCTGTCACGTTGGATGGGGAGTGTTGCTGCACAACTATTTTCAGGTCTCTCCAGAGACGTTCAATCGGGTTCAAGTCCAGGCTCTGGCTGGGCCACTCAAGGACATTCAGAGACTTGTCCTGAAGCCACTCCTACGTTTTCTTGGCTGTGTGCTTAGAGTCGTTGTCCTGTTGGAAGGTGAACCTTCGCCCCAGTCTGAGGTCCTGAGCGCTTCGGAGCAGGTTTTCATCTAGGATCTCTCTGTACTTTGCTCCATTCACCTTTGCCTTGATCCTGACTAGACTCCCAGTCCCTGCCGCTGAAAAACATCCCCACAGCATGATGCTGCCACCACCATGCTTCACCGTAGGGATGGTGCCAGGTTTCCTCCAGAGGTGACACTTGGCATTCAGGCCAAAGAGTTCAATCTTGGTTCCATCAGACCAGAGAATCTTGTTTCTCATGGACTGAGAGTCTTTAGGTGCCTTTGGCAAACTCCAAGCCGTCATGTTCCTTTTACTGAGGAGTGGCTTCTGTCTGGTCACTCTACCATAAATGCCTGATTGGTGGAGTGCTGATGGTTATCCTTCTGGAAGGTTCTTTAGAGCTCTGTCAGAGTGACCATCGGGTTCTTGGTCACCTCTCTGACTAAGGCCCTTATCCCCCAATTTCTCAGTTTGGTCAGCTCTAGGAAGAGTCTTCGTGGTTCCAAACGTCTTCCATTTAAGAATGATGGAGGCCACTGTGTTCTTGGGGACCTTCAATCCTGCATAATACTGTCTCGAAGCTCTACGGACAATTCCTTCAATCTCATGGCTTGGTTTTTGCTCTGACATGCACTGTCAACTGTGGAACCTTATATAGACAGGTGTGTACCTTTCCAAATCATGTCAAATCAATTGAATTTACCACAGGTGGACTCCAATCAAGTTATAGAAACATCTCAAGGATGATCAATGGAACCACAATGCACCTGAGCTCAATTCTGTCTCATAGCAAATGGTCTGAATACTTATGTAAATAAGGTATTTCTTATTTTACATTTTTTATACATTTGCAAACATTTCTAAAAACCTGTTTTCACTTTGTCATTAGGGGGTATTGTGTGTAGATTGCTGAGGGGCAAAAAAACATTTAATCCATTTTAGAATAAGGTTGTAATGTAACAAAATGTGGAAAAAGTCAAGGGGTCTGAATACTTTCCCAAGGCACTGTATATATATTTATTCCGGATATTGCTCGTTCTGATATTTCTTAATTTCTAGATGTGTTTATTTTTCTGGATTATGTATGTGTTGTATTTTTTGTATTGCTAGGTATTACTGCACTGTTGGAGCTAGAAACACAAGTATTTTGCTGCACCTGCGAAATCATCTGTGTACGCCAAAATTTTTACTTTGATTTGATTTGTGCAGTGCTAGTAGAGATGTGTGTGTGTACTACTCAGTAGAGGTGTGTGTGTACTTACTGTATGTAGACGGTGCGGGAGTCTAGCACGGTGAGGCTGGGAGGCTCCATGTCTCCAGGTGGCTGCTGGGAGGTGAGCAGGGTGACCTGGGAGCTGTTAGAGCAGCCCGCCACCGTACACACACTTAGCACGAACATATGGGGAGAATACACACCTAAACCTGCAACACACACAAGTTTTTAACAGACGCTTCAAAATGGTTCATACAGAAAGCAACAGGATCTCAGAGCTTCGGAATTCAACGTATTATGGATGACCGTTTATTGTGTAGTGTTAGGGCAAAAACACAAAACGTAGTTTGGGGAAGGCTCTGCAAATCAACCGACCTCATACCATCAAGTTTCATCAACTATTATCACTGCTTTTTCAATACCTTTTTAAACGTCTGAAATCAAACTGTATTTGTAGTGATCAGGCTGACAGAGACATGGTCTGAAAGTCCAAAATAAAGCAGAGACATACATGTTTTCAGTCTGCAGACACTATACCACCCTTCATGATTTCCACAATAGGGAATAGGACAAGGGGTTGTATACATACACACACACGCACTTACACACACACGCAAACACACACACACAGAGCGAGCCCACAGTGGGCGGATTTGTTGGTTATTTGTAGTGTTAGGCAGGAAGCAGGGCACCTGACTGAGAGCTTTGTGTTTCAAAGAGACGCTGAGGAAATACTCTGCAGTCAGAGAGGAAGGGGGGTGAGAGGAGATGAGAGAAAGGAGGAAGGGGGAGAAAGAAAGGGTAGAGAATTGGACACAGGAGGGAAAGAGGAGAACAAAAGAAGGAAGAGAGGAGGAGAGCGAGAGGAGGAAGGGGAGAGAGCAGAGAAGGGAGAGCAGAGAGAAGAAACAAATTAGAACGGGAGAGAGAAAGGAGAAACGAATGGCAGGGAATCCAAACTCTCAGCAGGGGGTCCACTACAATGCTCTGACAACACACACACACACACACACACACACACACAATCAGACAGAGGAGAGAAGATAGGGTGGGTAAGAGATGGAAGGAATGAGAGGAAGATAACTATAGGGGAAGAGAGAATGGGGCCGCATAGAGAAATCTACCTTAAAACAGATCCCAAATCTGGTGGGAAACACGCTTACATCTCTCCTTCCCTCCTAAACTCTGGACGGACTTCTGACATACAGCCAATTGTAGCTATAATTTGTTAATTTATTATCTTTACATTAAGTATAGGTGAAGTGTTTTTCTTTTCTTTTAGTGCATACATTTGTATTGTCTATAACAGTTAAACATGATACTGTGTCGGAGATGACTGTAATACAGCTCTGTGTCTTTAATGGCATTAATCCCATATAATTACCACACTCATAATCCTCATAATCACTATGAACATCAGACACACTGTATTACCACATTACTGATAATACCAGTCTCCACTACTACCACTCACTATTAACAGCACATCATACTGTGTGTGTGTGTGAGAGAGAGAGTGTGTGTGAGTGTCTGTGTGTGTGTGTGTGTGTGTGTGTGTGTGTGTGTGTGTGTGTGTGTGTGTGTGTGTGTGTGTGTGTGTGTGTGTGTGTGTGTGTGTGTGTGTGTGTGTGTGTGTGTGTGTGTGTGTGAGAGAGAGAGTGTGTGTGTGAGTGTCTATGCGTGTGTGTGTGTGTGTGTGTGTGTGTGTGTGTGTGTGTGTGTGTGTGAGAGAGAGAGTGTGTGTGAGTGTGTGTGTGTGTGTGTGTGTGTGTGTATGTGTGAGAGAGAGAGAGTGTGTGTGAGTGTCTATGTGTGTGTGTGTGTGTGTGTCTATGTGTGTGTGTGTTATTCCCCTGGCAAGTTAGAGATGCTCTGTCTCTTTCAAATGCTAATCCCCCTTTTCATTTAGTTTTTCTTCACTCTTTCCTCTTTCATGTAGCACTCATCCCTCTGCACTGACAGGGAAGCAGTGGCAGGACTATCCACACACACACACACACACACGCACACTCTCTCTCTCTCTCTGTCTCTTCTCTCTCTCACTCTCTCCCTCACTCTCTTGCCTCTCTCTCTTCTCTCTCTCTCTGTCTTTCTCTCCTCTCACCAGTGATATTGAGGTGTGTGTTGTTCCCTTGGTAGAGTAGTTGTCCATTGTGGTATAACAGGTAATCAGTGATGAGGCCATTGGGTCTGGCAGGGGGACCCCAGGACACAGCCAGAGAGGAGGGGGTCGACACAGCACTGGGAGGGGACACATCCTCTGGAACTGCAGGGACAGACGAGGACGTTACATTTTATAATTGAATAGGACAGAATAAAACTGAATATAATAGAATGGAACAGAATAGAATGGAACAGAATAGAATAGAACAGAATAGAATGGAAGAGAATAGAATAGAATGGAAGAGAATATAATAGAATGGAAGAGAATATAATAGAATGGAACAGAATAGAATAGAACAAAATAGAATGGAACAGAATAGAATAGAATGGAAGAGAATA